>NW_023339984.1:1653718-1660029 GCF_004916995.1 Morone saxatilis | reverse complement strand
TTCCATACACTAGGGACTCGTGAACAATCTTTGTTATCTTTTCGGCGCGTTAACATTAAGGAAGTGTCCAACGGCCTGTACATCATTCCCTCCCTTACTATTGTCGTGTATCAAGATGATCTTTAGGACATAAGACGAACTTCTTAGTTAAGAAAAAGTTGAATTTAGAATTGTAATAATTAGAAATAACTTGTACAAGGATTTTGTTTGGATTGAGCAAGCCGAAACAGCAGCGGAGTGGCTGTTAACTCTGTCTTCCTCCGCCTCCAAAAAGAGTTTATGACCAAAGGTTTTGACATGAGGTTATATTTGATTAAGTAAAGCAACATGGGTGAATTGGTGGACTATATGATGGGGAAATAACCGTTGGTTAGACTGTGGTGCCTTCCCTTGGTTTGGTTGCTCAGACCCAGCCTCTTGGCACACGACCCAACCAAGTAATTCCGCCTTGCTTCCCCTCCGATATAATATCATTTATGAAACTAAAGCACTAAACAGTTGTTCTGTATGTGCTGAATATAATATAAAATATAAAGTATGTCACTTAGTGAGAGGTCGTCAGTTTACTCAATGAAAGAGTCCCTTTAGTTCCCTTTAGGAAAAAGTTTGGGAACCACTGGGCTACAGGCAGGTTACAGGTTTATTGTTGACCATGTAATGTAAACTTTTTTCATTAATGTACTCTCTATTTTTCAAACAATCAAATGTAGAGATAAAGCAAAATATAAAAGAACAATAAAAAAAATTAAAGTCGAGATCTAGAGGCTAAGAAGAATAAACAATGCTACCTTTCAGAAATCCATCACAAATGAATGGCAAATGTCGTCATGCAATAACACTAAGAGGGCACTGAAGTCGAATTGAACTATGCCTTTCTTTGCGCAGTTCCACTTTTGCGCATTTGTTGCAAAAATTAATGAGAAACATGAGCTTGTGGAGGATCTTAGTCATTCATTCTGGCTGTCAGGGAAGCAACTACAGTGATTAAACTCTTTCCAGAGGCTTTAGGTGTGCTGACAGTTTACGGCAGTTGATGGCTGCATTGAAAAAATGAATACTGACTATAAATGTGATTTTTTAACATTGACATTTTTCTAATTACTCTATTAATAATGTATGACTGATATTTTTAACATTAACATTTCAAAAATCTCACGTACCCCCTGCAGAACTCCAAAGTTCCCCATAGGAGTACACATACTTGTTTTTCATTTCTGTAGTGCCTGTCAAAACCAGAATTACAAGGTGCTTCACAAAATAAAATGTCAAACAATATTTGCAAAGATGGCTAAAATTAGACAGAAATGTCAACAATCAAATAAAATAATAATATAAAGAACCATTTGAGTCGACATTGTAAAGAATCATAGAAAGTCTGTACAGGTGTTTTTTAATGCTTGACTCAGCCGACCTGATATTGAGGGGGAGTTTGTTCCAAAGCTTTGGAGCTAAAGCAGAAAAAGCATCAACCCCTTATTTTTAAGTTTGGACCGTGGAGCTTTGAACAGTGTTTGATTTTCCAATCTGAGGGGTCTTGGAGCAGACTAAAAGGTTAAAGGTACTAAGATATGAAGTGGAGCCAGGCTGTGTAGGGATTTAAAAGTAATCAGTAGAATCTTAAATTGAATTCTGTAATGGATGGGGAGCCAGTGTAACTCGGCCAGGACTAGAGTGGTGTGTTCCTTACGTTGAGTGCGTGTGAGGAGTCTTGCTCTGCATTCTGAACTGACTGTAGTCAAACTGCCGTGTCCTTTAGGCAAGTAAATAGTGAATTGCACTAGTCTAGACAGGTGGAAATGAGGGTGTGGAAAAGTTGTTCAACTGTGTTTTGGGGAGCATCGGTTTGATTTTGGCAGTATTTCTAATTTGTAAATAGAAGCCAGCACAACCAGCATTTCTTAATGTGCTGGTTGAAGTGAAGGTACTAGGAGAAATACAGTTATTAACTTTAAAGGAAAGATTTCATTGTGCATGTTTTTCATATTGCATGCAGCCGGTTTAAAGTGATCATATACCCAACAACTAATCTAGATAAGGGCCTGTGCGATGTGCCACAACACTGCTAGATGAAAATAAATAAATTCTAAACCCTGGACCTTTTTAATAGAAAAAGGAATCATGATAAGCTTTTTTACCCCCCCCCCCAAAATGACTTGATTTCACATGTGAGTTCTATTTCATTAGAACCATAAGAGACTTGAAGTGACTTGGAGTTGAAAAAAATGAGCTATGAGCATCTCTGTCTGGCACATTAAACCAGAACTTCATTTTAGTTACCTTCTTTTATTTTGAAAGTTTCCACTGGAAGACTTGTGCTGCTGTGCTGTTGTCTGACCTGACATGAGTGGGGATAACAGTTGCACATCAGCTAATACAGCTAATTAATATTCAATATCTATTAATCAGTATCAATATCTTCATCAGAAATGACACCAATAAGTTCATTCTTGGTAACTGCTGTATGAATATGTAGTTCAGTCAGTCATTGGATGAGCATTTTGTGTTTTTCTCTTTTTCCTTTACTGTGAAGGAAACATGCTTATAATCTTAACATCCACTTTAAAGTATACAATTAGATACATAGGCTATATATTACACAGACTAAATGTAACTGTTAAAATCAAAATTAAAAAATTAAAAATAAAGGAATTTCCCACCAGAATTTTTATATGTGACACCAGTGCAATTACCACAAATGTAATTAAATATATATAAAGGTTTTATTTTTTATATTAATCAGAAATCTAAGTTCAGGCTTCATTTCCTTCTTATTATTCAGATTATTCAGATTATTATTATTATTATTATTATTATTATTATTATGATTATTCTTATTTGCAGTATCTGTGTTATCATTAGGCTGTCTTTAGCACGTCATTCATGACACAGGAAGTGCCCCATTCTTCCTCTGATATGATTGGTTGCAGTGCGCGTCTTTCAATTCTTTTCCCAGCCAATCATTGACGACCACCCGCAGCAGCGTACCGCCTCCTGTAGGCGCAATTTGCCCAGAAAAGGGAGGATATTTTAGACCCTGCGCCGGTTCTCTGCGTTACCGTCCGTCTAGATTTCGGTGCTACTTGTGTGAGTTCGTGCTGAAGTCCCGTCAACATGCTCTCGGTGCGGGTCTGAAGCGGTTCTGAAGCGGCCTTGTGTACATTTCGTTGCGGACAAAGTGAGATGCTTCCCCGGAGCGCTGAACCTGTTCCATCCCGCACACAAAGCCTGTGAAGCAGGCCGTGTTTTTCCTCTGAGACACCGCGCCGACGATGCTCAAACATGTCGGGGAATCATTACAAAGGCCACGAAGTCAGCTGCTGCATCAAATACTTCATTTTTGGATTCAACATCCTGTTCTGGGTAAGAAGATTTAATATTTGTATGCTGCAGTGTCTGCGCCTCTCTCAAGTGCAGTTCGGTTATTCTAATGTCCACCGGCCAATAGGGAGGAAGGCCGCACTGCATTATCACGGTACCGTTATCTTATCGCTGCCAGATCCATGCATCGGCCCTTTATAGTGCTGCACTCGTCCGGTCGGGTCCGGATAGAAGCAGCTGCCGCTCAGTTGACAACAAGGAGCTAATCGGCTTTATAGTGAACTAATGAGAGCTGACTGCAGCTTATCATCCAACTGTCACATTCATATCTCTCTCACACACTGACACCATCCCAATCGCTTCCGTTACAGTGTCAACAACACACTGACACATAACGTAATGTGTTTTAAAAAGTGATGTCATCCATATCGTACAGTGGACAGACATGTTGGTGGACTGCATACATAATCTGTGAGTACAGGAGCAGATTGAAGGCAAGGGCTGCAACTGCCAGTTATTTTCATTATCGATTCATCTGAACCATACTGGATATCAAATATCAGAAAACAATGAGAAGTACCTGTCACAAGTCCATGCAGAACTCCAGCTCTAAACTCAGAGACAGTAAATCTACTATAATAAAGAAAAGTAGTAAATATTCACAGTTGAGAAGCTGGAACCAGCAAGTTTTGTTTTGCCTTTTACTTAAATGACTTCAGTTGATAATCAGAAGTGTGCTTAATTAATCATCTTTGTTATACCCATTTGTATACATATTTTGAATAAGTGGTGGGGGAGAATGGGGTCAGTTGTAACATTTTCCAAATCTTTGGGGTCCAGTGTGTAACATTAGGAGGATGCTATTGTCAGAAATGGATATAGAGTATTCATAGGTATGTTTTCAGTTTAGTGTTATAAATCACCTGACAATGAGAATTTGTTGTTTTGGTTACTTGGGAGTGACTGTTTTGATCTACAGAAAGATTGGTCCTCTGTATATCAGAGTCGGCCTGTTGAACCGCAATGGTTTCTAACAGTAGGCCCAGAACGTAAAAACCAAACACTGTCTGTAGGAGGCCTCTTCATCCCTTGTCTTGCAAGTTTGTTGGCACTCTAGTTTCTCCTAATCTTCACACAGCAGCAGGTGGTATATACATTTTGGTTGCAAATTCTGCAGCTTCACCACTAGATGCCACTAAATCACTACACAACTGATGCTTTAAGTCATGGCTTTTTAAGTTAAATAGTTTTATTTTAAGTATCATTTTTCCAAATACTTGAAATACTGCACTAATTACGGGTTTCCAGTATTGATGTGACTCTGCCGATATTCTTCCTTGTGAATACTGATTAATTGTATGGTTTATAAAACGAAGCAGTTTACTTTTGAAAGCGCTGAAAACAAGTTTTTGCATTCTGGCACTGTTTTAAATGTGTTGAGCAGAAACAAAAGCACAAAGGCGGTAGGCCAGGTCCTTGGTGTGTGCCAGACTTATGTGGGCGTGTCCAAGCGGCACCTGCATCTTGGTCAACATGTATGCGAACCAAAATAGTATTGTCACAAACACAAGTGCAAAAAGGGCTAGGTGGAGGTGCACTAGATCAACATATTTATCCTGCTGTCTTCAGACGCTGCAGGGATTATGACACTGGAAGAAGATGCTTTCATAGTAAAAGCAGCCTGTACAACAATGGATACTGGGAAGAATCGATCATATTCATTTACAGATAAATGCAGACTAAATACTTCTTGCTTTAACCCATTAAAAGCTCTTTTTTGTGCAGATTTAAAACAGATCTACTAGGTCGGAGAGTGTTAAATAAATTAGTTTTACTTTTTAAGCATTATCTTGCTTATCTGCGTGCGCATTTCATCCAAGTATTTAAGTTTGGTCTTGTTGATAAAATGACCAAAAGTGCAAGCTGAGTAATGTAAAACAGGACATGATGATAAGATGGTCTTTTTCTTTTTCTCAATGGAAGGTGTTACATGCATATTTCCACAATAATACCAACCGATCCACTTTGTGCTGCCTCATTTGAATAAACCCCCCAGCTGTTTGTTCCTCTCACAGGCAGAGAGAATTTTGAGATCCGATCATTAAACTGTCAGAGTGCCGCCACTGTTGTTGCGCCTCCAAAAAAATAGGGCCCTTTGCTTAAAAAATGTCTTAAATCGATTATCAAAGAGTTTTCTGTTAATTGTTGCAACTGTACAGTCGATCATAAATTAGTGGTACACGTGAAATCATTTTGCAAGGTTGCACATGTTGCACATTAAGAAACGTGTAGGAAATTTTCATACATGTAATAAAATGTTAAGAAAGTGCACAAAAAAAATGTTCGACCTGTAAACTGTAAGACTCAGGTGTGATGTAATGTTTAAAAGAAAAAATCCCCCCAAAGTACCCTTTGTTCTTAATTTTTTGTCAGTCACTTTATTGTAAGGATAAACACATATACAATATAGCTATTGTATCTTACTAAGATAGAAATAAAGGTCAGTACAGAACCAGGGTCACAACCCAGGGTCACAGGGTCCTCAGAGGGAATGTATTTGTACTTTCATGTCATAACAATGTGACAGACTGGCACCATGTCATTTTGCATTAATACATTTTGGCAGTAATTTAACATGACTGTGGTGTTTTGCAGCTGCTGGGCATGGCCTTAGTTGGAATTGGACTGTGGGCATGGAGTGAGAAGGTAAGTAGTGACACTGAGTTATTATTAGAGACATCAGAAAATAGAATACAGTGTTCGTATTAAAAACTGACTTTCTGTTTAAATGACATTAAAACCAGTATGGATTTTTCGTCAAAGGCCAATGTGATAATATTTTTCTTGTTTTCATGCCACTGCATATTCCAAATTCAATCTGCAAAAATCAAAATGTTTATATCAACAATGGGTCAAATGACTGTGTAAAGTTAAAGGTGTCACTTGAAGCAACAACCCCACAGAGAATAATCACTTACTCTGCAGTTCCCCTT
>NW_023339984.1:1653284-1653642 GCF_004916995.1 Morone saxatilis | reverse complement strand
AGGCATCTTGGCAAACGAGCTCTGATGCACTCAAGTTAGCAACTAGCTGATGAATATTGTGTAGCTGCTAGGAGCCTGTGCAACTGCTCCCTAATGGGCAAAAAATCAATTAATGCAGCTTTTAATTCATTATCTAGTGTTTAAAGAATTGTATTCTTGTGATGGTCATTAATCAAATGTTTAAGCTTACCACAAAGAGTTTTTAACTGGTTATGAAACAGACAATTTAATACTGATTCTTCTATATGTGACCTACATAAACAAACAAGACCATCAGAGAGAAGATTGGCTATTTCTCTATAGTTATTCTTAATGTCTGCCACCGGGTTGGTTTCCCCTTGAAATCAATTAAACAAAA
>NW_023339984.1:1619071-1653195 GCF_004916995.1 Morone saxatilis | reverse complement strand
ATAAAGCAGCCATTAAATTGTAGGGTAAACACAGTTGTTGCCAATGATACTAATTAAGGTTCCATTCCATTCAAACAGAGTCAGGGTGCTGATATGGTGCATGTTGGCTCACTGGAAAGGCTCTGCTACACTAAATGGGACAATCTTAATTAGTACCTTAGTGCCTTTTGGCTATTTCTCGCATATTTACAACGATGCCTATTAATATGAACAGTATATTTGTAACACCTGCGTTTACCCGACTATTTCATGTCAAAATGGCTGCTGTGAAAAAGGTCTATTTTGTATTATTTGTGGTTGCAGCAGCCTTATTTCATTCCAGTTGTCATTATTTGATGTCACTGTGACCCTTTGGCAAACGAGTTGTGTCGTGAAAGCGACGCAGCTGTCTGGCTCAGACTGAGCATGCTGTTGTGCTCCCTCTCTCCCTTCCAGGGGGTTCTGTCCAACATCTCCTCCATCACAGACCTCGGGGGCCTGGACCCAGTCTGGCTCTTCATGGTGGTTGGGGGAGTTATGTTCATTCTGGGCTTCGCAGGATGCATCGGAGCACTCCGGGAAAACACGTTTCTACTCAAGTTTGTATGTTCCATTATAAGAGCTCCAGTTCGCACAGTGCAGTGAGGAAGGATTGGAAAGTTACCTGAGCGTGTGTTGTTTTCTGTCTTCCTGCTATAGTTCTCCGTGTTTCTGGGGATTATCTTTTTCTTGGAGTTGACGACAGGTGTCCTGGCGTTTGTCTTTAAGGACTGGATTAAAGACCAGCTCAACCTGTTCATCAACAATAACATCCGGGCGTACCGGGACGACATCGATCTACAGAACCTCATCGACTTCACTCAGGAATACGTAAGTGACATAAGACCTTGGAAATGAAAGTAGTATATAACTCACAAATTTCTGGAAAAGACCCTGGGATTTAAAGCTCCAGAAAAGTGTTGCTTTATTGAAGATTATGCCAAATGTTAGTTTACAGTTCACAGATTTAAGTACAGTGCTATTTGCTTCCTTATATTTCTTGCAGATATTGAATTATATTAGCCAATAACACTGAGTGTGTGTTACGCCCCCCACTGCTATGCAACTAGCGCTGAGCGTTAGCGTCTGCCTTCCAGTAGACACGGCCAGGCGGACCCCGGACTGAACACTGTCTCTGAGACTGATGGTGCCAGTTTGACAGGGAATACAGTACAGTACAGGTTTTGGCTCCTGGCATCCCAGGGCTAAGCCAGTTAGGTTAGCTGCATGATTCACCGAGCTAACGGCAGTTAGCAGTTTGCTACTTAGTCTGGAAACTCTGTACTGTGACATTATTCCCTGTTGGTCTCAGAGGCTGGGTTTGATCCTGGTTCAGTCCGGCTGCTATGTCCGGTTCTGTTGCCCACTAATGATAAATACAGTTAGCATTAGTTAAAGCTATCTGTCCATCAGGAAACTGTGTAAATCACAGCAATTTGAAGCTGAGCAGCCGGAGGACATCAAAGGGAAAAAACAGAAAATATTTTCTTCATAAAGTATGACCCAGTTTCACCAAAATCTCTGAATAAGAACGTGATGGGGCCGTGAGCTCAGAGATGGACTCTGTTAGGCCAACAACAGCAGCTCCTCTCATCGAAATGAGGTAAACCTGCTGTGTGGAGGCTTTGCACTTCAGAAGCCACAAGCTGGTCTGATTGGACTTGTGTAATTCCTTAATGAAGGCAGCCAATCAGGTCATCAGACAAATCAAATCCACTTGTGATGCATTTAATTCTATTAATGTCTGAGACTGCACTTTGAAAAAGGTCACTTCTACAATCAGGAATTTGAACAAATATTTTTCCCTGTCTGCTTGTCTTTAGTGGGAGTGCTGTGGTGCGTTTGGGGCAGACGATTGGAACCTGAACATCTATTTTAACTGTACTGATGGGAATCCCAGTCGGGAAAAGTGTGGAGTTCCCTTCTCCTGCTGCACCAAGGACCCAGCGGTATGTGTCCCTCACTCTGCACACATGCACACATTACACAATACACCAGTTCTGACTTTTCTTTTTGCATTCTAACCAGTTCAATCCTTTTTAATTAGACAGATATTCATGTGTGAATTGAATGCTTTGGTTCTGAGAGGTATTTAAACTTAACAACCTAGTATGCAACCTGGAGCAGTTTTCTCAGAGTTCAATAAAATTGTTTTTGTATACGATTCTGAAGAAAGTTAATAAATATGTCTTAATGTACCCTGTTACTAAACGTTAAAATCTTGAATGTGCAGTCAATGAGGTGATATTTGTATTCGGTAGCATAGCACTTCAAAAAGTGTTAACAGATTTGTTGTTTTGTTTCTCTTGAGAAGGTCCCTGAATGGCTATAGAGTGCTGCAGGAATGAGTCCTAAAACATGGAAATGAACAAATTAGCATTTTAGCACCTCGGTTCCCTCTCCTTGAAGTCGGTGTTTTTTATAAAACCACGTTTTTGGTTAGATGCCTGAAATACGGTATGTGGTTAACACAAGCTTAAGAGATCTTCATGTTTTGTTCTACAACTGGAAATCTGTCAGTAAATGGCAAATCCCATTGGCTTTTTGTGAAAGGAACCACAAAAATAATCATCCCTGCAGCACTGTGTATCAGTTGGTCGATATGTCCCTCACTTTGATAGTTTTCATTTAGCGCCACCAGCAGGTTTAAGATTTTAAGTATCTAGTGAAATACCTTGACCATCTACTGGATAGAAATGTCTGTGGTATGATGAGTCCTAATGACTTTCCTCTAGCACCATCATCAGGTCAAAATGTCAGTTTAACTAATATTTTACTTTAGTGTGTATTTTGTTTTTATTGCTAATTAACAAATGGTAGCATGCTAACACACTAAACTCAGATGGTGAACATGGTAGGCATTACTCGCTGAACGTCAGCATGTTACCATTGTCAATGTGAGCATGTTTCTAACTCTGTTTTTCAATAGGTTAAATACTTACGTTTATTCTTTTGTCTTTAGGAGGACGTAATAAACACTCAGTGTGGATACGACATTCGAGCTAAACCAGTAAGTAACATCTGTCTACTTGACTCTTCCATTTCTTCCATTTTCATGTTCCCACAACTGCCCCTCTAATATTTATTATTCATTCATATATTTTTATATTTATCTGTTGTATTTGTCTGTTGTTTTCTTTAGAAATGTAATATTTATTTTCAACAAGTTGATTTCAGGGCTAGTGATTTTATGATCAGCCAAGGCAGCCATTTTATGTTAAATGTAACTATTAGAGGAAGATTTAAAAACAATTATTAATTTGATAGATAGGAATTTAAGATGATACACCTATACATCAGGTATCCATGAGAGCACTGTTTAAACACTGCTTCCACTCAGTCTAGCCTTAATTTCCACATATTTAACAGATGAAAATATTAACTTTAAGTAAGGTAGGCTGGTAGTTTTTTTCCTGCTCTGTCTTTGTGCTAAACCAGTCTATACACAGAAATGGAACTACTATTTTTTAATGTGACTGTAGTGAAGACTGACAGTAGGTTAAAATGTCAGATAGTATGACTACACTCAGAATGTAAAGATGACCGCAGGAGATTCTGTTCCTCTCAGGACTCGGAGCAGAAGGACTACATCAACGTGAAAGGCTGCGTGCCACAGTTTGAGAAGTGGCTACAGGACAACCTGACCTTGGTGGCCGGGATCTTTATAGGAGTTGCACTGCTGCAGGTCAGTTTTATTTCCATGTTTAACCTTCATAATGTTCCAGAAAAAAAGCATCATTCTATATATAAAATCTTGTTTTGAAAATGTCTAATGTTGCCTTTTTATGTCGTTTTTTCTTTCATCAGATTTTTGGGATTTGTTTGGCCCAAAACTTAGTGAGTGACATTGAAGCTGTGCAGGCGAGCTGGTGAGATGAAGATCTTTACTTTTCTTGCTTCAGTTCAGTGTCTCGTGTATCCTCACACAGACAGCACTGTTTTTCTGGCTTTAAAGCACACTTCCATTCTGTTTTTCTGTTTCCATTTCACAACATGAGGCATTTCAGCCCCTTTGTCATAGTATAATGCTGCCGATATTTAAGATGAAAAAACTTGTTTGAAGTACAGCACTAGTCACGATTAGTATTTTGCCATTGCTTGTTACTCATTCCTCCTGGGAGGAACATCAGAGTATTTTCTCAACTCTTAGATGTAAAGAGCAAAAAGAAAGTGGTCTGAATTATGTTTTGGCGCTAAAAGTTGCTTGATGTGAGGTCTGTGCATAGGTCTGGAAAGTACGAAGCCCATTAAGTTACCATCTTCTACCTACAGGAGCCATATCTTGAGCACACCAGTTATGTTAAAATCCATACATATTTTGCTCAAGGTATATGGATCTTTTACACACAAGTTATTATCCTGTTAGTAAAAGATCCATATATACTGTTCGCATAAAATATGTATCTAATGTGCACATGTTATCTTTTTTGGACGAGATCTATGTATTGTATGCACTAGTTATTATCCAGTTTGCACAAGATTAATATGGGGGATGGCCTATTGTTCCAAAACTCCAACAGTCCCGAGTATGCCATTTGAGCATAAGATGAAAGAAATATAATCTGAGACTTCAGGGCTTTACAGGGTGGAAGTTGAAAAAGTAAATGGTACTAAACACTGAATATTTAAAATAATAATAATAAATACCTACAGCTATTAAAACAAGACATGGTAGACTTTCCATCAAACATCTGTTCCTTCGGTTAAAAGAAAGCTGTTTGTGGTTCCCTAGCGGACTGAGGAGAGGACAGGGAGGACAGTTACTGAGCTTTACCATCATGTTGCCAAAACTCACCTCACACCTCATTCTTCCTCCTCCATGCTTCGTCAGGGTGCCCCCCCCTCTCTCCATGCGCCGACTCCCACCACACTCCAGCAAGAAAGCATCGGCTTACTACTCATGAGACACACACGCACATATGCTGTATGTGTGTTTGTAGCCGGTGGGTGTGATGGATCCATTTGGTCTTTTGTCTTGTCATTGCTGTGAGTGGGTGGATGGTCTCTGTTTTGGTGTTGTGTTGTGTTCCATTTAGGGTCCAAATTTGTAAACTTGGAGATGTTACGTGTTCATTCTACCCATACTGGTAGACTTGCCTCCATACCCTATCGTACGGAGGCAGATGTGTGCCACTGGAGTAATTTTGTCATTTGTCAGTGTCAAATTATATTAATTCATAAACTGATAAAGACCCAGTGAAATGGGCCTTTCAGTTGCCTCTTCAGTGGTGACCTCATGCTGCACTGGTGGGTGTAACGTATGAACAATGTATAAACAACCCCACCTTCCACCTGTTCTATCAAATCTAACCACCTTTCTCCGTAACTAATCGTCCATTAGTTTACACATTAGACCGACCAGTGATACACTTTCAATTTAAAAATCATTCTAATTTGATTAATGCAGTTAGTATTTAAATTACACATTTAAACTCAAAAAGTAACTTTTAAATGTACCTTTTTTTTTAATTTCCATAGATTTGTCTGCCAAATGTCTCTCATCAGTTCATTTCCTGCTGTACAGTTTATTTAATGACTTCTTTTTAATTTTTATTAATAAGACAATTTAGGAAAAGAAGATCCATCAAAACATTAAACAAGGTGCAAATCATTGTTTAATAGCCAATCATAGCTAAATGTATTAAATTACTCCAGTGACATATCCTGGATATTAGAGATTTAGAACAAACCACAAAAGAAACCTTGCTTCCTTTCCTCGCCATGCAGCATTTCCTGTTTCAGTATTAGGCGGTGTAAGCTAGCTATTTACCCCTAGGTTAGAAACATCATCATTTATATCAGAATCGTATACAAAGTCATTATTTGCAGTGATGAGCTGACATGGAACACACAATGGCTGCATCGAGTGATGTTTGTAGCACACCCCGGAGGCGCTGCGTAGACACAAGTTGTCAGGTTGGACTAATCTGGAAAGCAAATGTGATAAAATATTGCTTTCCTGATGCGTCAAGATGCAGCCATGTCTGTTGCCCTGTAGGTTCATGCATTGTTCACAATGTGTATTTTGAGCATTAGGAGCAGTGTATGTTGCTGCTCGTAGCCCAGAAAACCTGGAGTTGATCATTTCCACATGAAAGTCCAGTTTAAAAAGTTCTCTTTCTCTAAGACAAAATATCCTGTTTGATTTGCTTAATGAGTTTAAATTAAGTTTGAAACAGTCCATGAACATGTTCCTGAATGTTGACAGGCTGTTGTGTCAATGACACTTTCCTGGTCCATCTACACATGCTGGATTCACCTTTGCACTTCAAAATGGGTTTTGGACACCTTTTTGTATGACCACTTATTGATGATCGGGGTTGGAAGGGAAACTGTAAAAATGGAATTCTCTGTCAAAAAATTGAGACGTCACTTTGCTTTAATATTGTGATCCTTGCATTAGGTTACTAATGTAACAATAGAAGAAAAATATCAATAACAAGTTTTGTGTAGTGTTTTCTATCAAACAAAACAATGACACCTTTTAAAAAGAAAATAGAAACAATGTTTTTTTTAAATTGCAACCCATTAATCCTTTTTTTTTTAAATCCCCATTTTTACTAAATGTAGTTGTAATCATTTTACTCTGATGTATTGCCTTTTAAAGCCTTTTTTGTATCCCGATTACAGGATAATTACAGTTCTGTGCTCAAATTGTCCCATCGCACACAATAATTTGGACACAAATATGATTCCGTAGATTAAGCTCCTCCGGATGTCTGCGGTGCACTGAGCATAACGGGGACGCACTGAAAGTTCAAATTTTAACTTTGACCCGATTTGTACCGAACTGTACAATAACAAAGTGGCCTCATATGAAGACCAGATAAAAATGGTACCCACATTGTACCAATCTACTTCTAGTAACATTAGCCTTAGGCTTGATCCAGATGAACTGTGCCTCAGCTGTATTTAAAGCAGATGAGATCAGGCGGTGGCAGCAGCAAGAGCAGCAGGAGGAGGAGGAGGAGGTCACAAAAGGCTGCAGTCAAGTCGGACCATTCCAACCTTCAAAGAATATACAGGAAGTCACAAAATGTTTCCTTCCTGTTCGGCTCTATAAATAAACTTTATCATCATCCACACAAAAGATGTTAACAGATTAAACTGTTATTGCACAACATGAGATATGAAGCAGCTGCTATCTACAGTTAAATACAAAAGTCACACAATATCAGGATAACGTGAAAACTAAGAGCCAATCAGCTCTTCGATCAGGCAACAGCCAGGCGTTTCCCATAATGCCCTGGCTCTTGCAGTCCGTGAAGAGCAACTGCAGCGTCTGGCTCTAAAAACTGTGGCTGCCTCGATCTCATGAGGTTATCGTTGCCAGCCTGCCTCATCCCGAACGAGCCCATTGTAAGCGTTAAGGTGGCGCCAGGAGTTCCGGAGTAGTAAATACTGCACCGGCCAACAAAGGATGCAAAGTCCTGCTGTAATGTCAATACACCTTTATGCTTTAAAAGCTCAGCAACAAACAGCAGGACACTGATGCAGAGAATGTCTGACTCCAATACATTTCCAGCAGTTCTCAGACTCTGATTGATCTCAGGATTGGTTACATAGGAAAGCTTGTAGTTCCCGTCACTTTGCAGCTCATTTAAATCAAAATCTGGACCTCTGTGAAATTTGGACTGTGTCGATGGACCTAATGAAAGACAGTGTGACTGCATGTTGACCATATTCCCACTGAGCTGTAGAGACGGGGTGGTTTGCATTAACAAGCCGTGGAGTCTTGTGACTTAGACAACAATCCTTTCTTTCTTCACTGTCCTTTCACTGTGACTTTGTCCTACTGAAGACATTTTTTCTCTTTCTGTCTCCTCTCTGTCTCAACTAGTAATCCTGAGTTGTCTCTCTGCCGCCTTTAGTTCACCCCGCTGATCCTTTGCAGTAAACTGTTCTCCAAGCATTCCCAAACTAACCCTCAACTGCTCTGCTTCCTGTTGTCCTGACCTGTATAAGTGTTGAACCACGCTGGGGGTGTTGCAGCCTTGTTTAATACGCAGATGATTTATCAGCCTTCTGTCTCCTCTTTTCCAGTTTCTTTACCTAATGCTGAAGCTGCATTTCAAGTTTAACAGGTAGGCCTTTCTTGTAATGAAATAGAATTTTGCTGTGTACATTACATTTGAACAGGATCACATAAAAATGGAAAATAATGCTAATTAGATTGTGTCTGTCTGTTTCATCAGCTCCTGGTCTTTGAACGCGCCTCCTCAGAGGACTTCACCGATCACCTGCACCATTGTGTTCACTGAACCAGCACCTTTTTTCAAGGCACTAATATGTGATATGCTCTGTATATAACACTGTGTGTGACTACTGTAAAGAGAGGGTCATTGGAGAGGATGGTGAAACATGCACTACGTACAGATTGTCACGATGCTCCAGTTTTGATAGCTACGTGTAGAGAGTAGGAGTTTTGATACATCTTTTTGATATTAGATCGGTATTTTTCACTGTGGAAATAACGCTCCATTGCTACGCCCATCATGTAGGATTGTGAAAGGATCTGCTTATTTTAAGGTTCAGTGCTTGCTTTGTGTACATTTCCACCACCAGGTCCAGGTCTGAGGCACCCGTGGTATAAAGTCATGAAAGGTACAGCTCTGAAATAGTTTTGAACTGAAAGCAGGATGTGCTTTAGTTCTCTTTTAGCTAAATTCCCTTTAAACCAATAACAAGAATTAGTTCTGCTCTCTGAATAATGAAATGGATCTACAAACCTAAACAAGAATTGCACTACCAATAAACTGATTCCACTTCAGTCAAACAGCAGCATGGGTGACTTCAGCTATTAAGCATAATGAGTTCCAACTCAACCAAAGCACCGAGATATCAGTTCATTTAGTGATAGAACCTACTCTCCAATTACTGACGGAGACTCTGTTCGCACTGTAGCTCCACTGTTGGATGTCCACAGCACCACATGTAGGTCTGGGTATCAATGTTTTGGGATTGATTGAAAATATCAAGCACCGAACCTGGCACTGGTCTGATACTGCAATCAGATATTAACTGATTAAATCAAATTTCTTCTCCATTTTAGACATTTATTAAAATTCTTGTGCGGCAGCTTGAGTTTAAACATTTAAAATAAGAACTTTGGCTTCTTTTGTTAACAGATAGGTTCTCATTTACAATACAATTAATGACCCAATGCTGTCTGTGTGAAGCAGTTATTGTTTGCTGTAATTATTCCTCCTCTGTGCTGGAATTTAAACAGTCCACGGTCCTCGTTCTGTGTAAAACTGCTTCACAAGCTGCAGCTAATAGGAGGCTTTTGCCCCAGTAACTATACAAATCCCGACATGTGATTTAGCTAACACTGACTGTCATGTTAGCTTCAGCTGTACTTTAAAATGCATTTTTGTATAGAACAACTGCTGCTGTAGATTCTGACCTGGAGTCATGCAACTAAGTGATTTCTTCTCAATCAGCATGGACAGTAGGAACGCTCACAGCAGACAGTCATGTATTAATGTACATGCTAGCATTAAGATGGGCTTGAAAAATGACTACAAAATGTATGTAGCCGTAACCTCACTGTCTTTACCAGGTCACGTTTTACTCCCCACAAAGCTTGGTGGTTGGAACACGAACAAGGAGCAAGTCATTAGTCCCTGATGTCGGAGACTTTCTGAACATTTTTAGTGTTTTCGTACATTTCTGCCCTTACTTGAATGAAAATCTGGCACATGTATCCCATGATGCCTTTCACTACTTGTTTTTTGATGCAGATCTGATCAGTCTACACACAGTATCGACTGAACAGAATCCTTAAACCCAGCCCAGAGATTCAGACTCTTGTTCCGATGTTTTATCAGTGTTTCTTTTGACGGTTTAAAGTGATTCTTTGCTGAAAGCATGCGTCACTGGTTTGGTTTGTAGCGATGTATTTGCAGTGTTTTATCAGTGAAGTGTTTCCTCAGTCTGCTGGGACTGATCCTGTGGGATACATTCGGAGAAGTTTTACTTTAAAAGGGATCAACACTGTTTTTGATACTAAATATTTATTGTACATTTAATTTGGTTTTTATACCCTCCCTGGTGTATTGGACAGCAAACACTGAGCACTGCTGAAGGCGATTAGTGGCTCCACAGATCGAGGTTATGTTCCAAGTGTAGGAGGTTGTAAAATGCTCTAATGAGCTGTATCTCTCACTCATCACTACCTGTACCACTTCCAAGTATTGTTTAAATGGTCACAGTATATCCCACAAACATTGTTATGTAACTACCTCCTAATTTCCCTGTTCATGTCCTGTTGAAATTGGACTGATTTTAATATCGAGTAAAATTAATTAATAAAGGTGACAAAAAACATTGAAAGTGTTATTTTTTCTGTCCATATTTTTGGCACAGAGCTCACTGATTTGTTTATGCATTGCACTTCCCACACATCGTCTGTCAGTGTTCCTGGACATCGTTGGTGTCTGTCGCCGCTGATACAAACTAGTCCAGTTTCTGTTTATTCCAGACGACTGGGCTCCAGAAACCAACTGTGGAACACGACATGTTTCATAAAGTGGACATAAAGATAAAGACCAGCTGCAAATGAGACTGTCACGGTTTATTTAACATACAAACTACCATTAGAATGTATGGAAACTCAATCTGTAACTGTTAATCTCAAGGTGAGCCAGCTCTGTGAATGAAGGTTTATTTTGACCAAACCAGAGTGATTGTTGTTGACTGTAGAAAGACTACAGTAGACAGTTTGGTGAGTTTTATTTTATTTCTGTCCCATTGTTTTGGTCTGAGATGCTGGTTCTCCAGTGTGACAATAATTTAGTATTATGTAACCTTTGTAAAATTTGAAAAAGTGACAGCCCTAGGTGCAAATAACGTCATTCTATTTATGTTGTAATAAGACAGGTATTTGTCATTTGATTTGAATTGTACCACACTTCTCAGATTTGGGATGCACAGTTAATCAAAATATTATCAAAATATGGCAGAATGCAGACTGCAAAAGCTGCAGTTCATTGATAATGAGCTACTGTAGTGCTGCAGAGAGGATGAATCTCGTTCAGAATATTTGGTACTGACCCCAACAAATGTCACATCATGATTTTAATAGTTTTTTGAAATTAAATTTGTGATGATGATCATTCCCACTCTAATGGTGAATCACATCGCTGTATCTGTCACTATGTTTACCATGTCGTGCAGCCCTCACTGAGATTCTGTCGGAATAAAGACATCAGCCATCACCAGCTATCATCTTTTAATTATCTGCTGAGTTACAATCCTCCAAATGTACAACTCATGACATTTACAACAAACATTTAAGTTTATAGTATTTTTACGCAGTTACTATGGATACATCTCCACTGGCATGTGTCTGTAGAAGAGCACAAATCTGATAAATAACCATTCATACCTTTTTAAAAAAAAAAAAGCGTGGGCCCAGGGGAGGAACACACCGTGGCATGTTAACAGGAGGGGGGGTACAGTGTCTGACATGCTGAGGTGTGCATGTTAGCAGGAATCCCTCTGACTAGAAGAACCACCCGTTGCACATAGAGAGCTGTCCTCTGGAGGGCGCGGTGGTGCAGTGACTGTTGTGTGTCTGCATTCAGTTACCCGTTCTCACTGCCTACCCCAATGAGCACATCCACAACACACCCATACTGCACACCCATACTGCACACACACGCAGGAATGGTGGCTGCTTTATTTCGGACTGTAAAATGGCGCTCCCTGGTTTCCTTACAGAGCACAGCAGGGCTCCAGTGTTGGGAGGTTTTAGGGCACTATTGTGTGTTCTAACAGGACCACGGAGTGAATCTGGATCCTAGGCTGGAGCCCTCTCGGGCCTGCTTTAACTTCTCTTGTTCTTGGCTGCTCTTCATAGTTTACTCTACCATCTCCTGACTGACTATCCAAAAATCGGAAATAATCCTTTGATATTTTCTAGACTTTTACCCACAGTGCAACACACAAGAACTGTATCTGTAGAGATCTGGGTATGCAAAGTGTCAAACAATGATTAGGCAAACTGTGATGCATTGATTGGACTGATGTTGAATAGGCAGTCTTAGCAACCTGTAAGATGGGGAAAGATGAGGGAAAACTACCAGATAGAAAACAAGAAGGTCTCTTTAACTGGAGTCAATACCAACCTTGTTAAATCAAAGACTTTTGGCCATCTTTGATTTCACATTGTTGTTGTTGACTTTAATGGAAGAGACCTTTCTTGTTCAGACTAAAATCATTGTTTTTGTTACTTTGCACCCCCCTGCCATTGAGTCCCTCCATCTTACATGTTGTCAAAAAGGTTGCCTACCATTTGGTGAGTTTGTATTTACAAAAATCTTCCTGTAATCGTTTTGAGGAGCCGCTCAGCGACTGAAATGTCCAACTTCCGAGAGATGGCAGCACAAGACCATGATAATGTCCTGGATCAGGGCCAGCAGGGCTCGCAGAACTGGACTCGACTAACAAAGGTAGGCTTGGCTACAGCCCTGCTCTCCACTATGGTTGATTCTCTCAGTGATTGGGTGGAGCCTCTACCGTTACTGTACAGCTGTTGGAGCAGGTGGAATTAAAAATCTGATAAAATCTACAGATCGTATAGTCTTAAAGAACAAGTGCGAAAAAAAGGGGTGTACAAGACTGGAGGTGTCAGTGGAGGAGGGCGGGCTGTACTTTGTATGCGAGCGGTAGAGAGGTAAAATGAACACTGTCACACCTTCAACAGGACTAAAACATGCACAGTTTCTAGTCAATTTATACTCGAGCTACATGGGACACAACTGGGCACATCATGGATGGCTGCTTTTCTTAGAAATGAAAGAAAAATCACAACAGGAAGGTATTTTTTTGTTCTTTTGTGCACATTTTTCACTGGCGGGTTACCGGCGGATGGTATCACAGCTATGGTCGTAGAAGAGTGTCGTCTCTTATCTATTGCGTTAGGCTGTTTATGGCGCCTCAGCTCCTGTGGAGCTACTTGTAGCAGAAGATGCATGCACAAGTAGAGGTGGGGACCAGGGTTAGACTGATGTAGCTTGTTTAAGAAAAGAAAAAGAAAAAAAGGTGTCTCCACATTGAAGGGGTGTCGGTCTGTAAAGCCTGAAATGAAACCTGCCTCACCCTGCCTTAAGGACCTGCTAACCCACCTAAATAAATCTCATTATGGCTTTCAGAGGAGAGTTTTGGTGTCCCACAGTAGTCTAAAACCAGTTTCAGAGGCTTTTCCACCCTAACAAGCATTCCATTTGCAAATTCTTGTAATTTAAAATAAAACTTCAATTAGGAAATGCTCAGATTTTCTGATCTGTATACAAGTCTTGCAAACTGACATCAGTGTAACCCTGGTGGAGGTGGGCGGGGCAGGGTCGGGGGGAGAGACATGACTGGTATGTCTGGCTGGCAGTTAACGAGACATGGTACCTTGGCACATGACGATGGGGCACTGGAGAGCAGTCATGAGGTGTCATTGGGTGATCAGGTGGTCAGGCAGGCATTGGGTGGGGTTGGGGGGTTGTGGGTGGGGGTTGGACACAGTCATTTAGCTCTGGGCAGTTAATCGCTGCTCTGTGAGCGACGCCTGGTGCGACACCGTTTTGTTTTCGTGAGCCCTCAGCTTGGACACCACGTCGATGAACGCCAGGCTCTGGACTTCTTTGTGGAGAGGCTCTGAAGAGAGGAGACAAACAAAGTTCACCAGTTTCTCATTTTGGCTTTAACTGACAGGGACATCACTCAACTGAAATCCTCCAGTACACAGAAACGCACTGTCTATTGAGTTCACTGTAATGGAACTGACGTGTTTGAGGTGTTTTACCTGCCTGTTTAGTGATTTAGGATTGGATCTACCTTCCCAGTTCTATATGCATAAACACTATTGGTCAGTCAATGTCCTTTTGTCCTGTTCAGCAGCACAGTGGACGTCACTTTACCTGCGCTGTCAGCAGCCCTGCAGGAGACACACTGTGGGATTTTAACTGAACTTTATGAGCAGGACACACACTTTTGCTTTTTCAGCTGTGTGGAATTCTGATAGAGACAGCCGTTAATGGCGGAGAAAATAAAAGTGTGTCCTGCTCGTGTCTCTCTTGCCACCGGGCTGCTGGGGGGCTGTCAACCCAAGACTCACTCACAGTGGAGGCCAGTAGGAGGTTGTATCTCCGTCTAGGCGACACGCTGGGAAATAACTATGTTTTAGCCTTTGACAAAGTTTCTCCTCACTCAATTTCTCAAAATTGTGAGACTGTTCTAAGGGAGTCTGGTAACATTGTAGTCACTCTGTGCTTGTTTACACTGTATTTGAAACTGTCAGGTTTAAACAGGCACTCAGACGCAGTGTAATTAAATAGGAAAACTACTACTAATAATGTGTATATGGTTAAAGCATTTGCAGGCCTCACCTGAGCCCATGACAGCACAGATGAGGATCATAGAGTTGTACTTGATCTCCGGTGCGCTCCTCTCGTCCGACAGCAGCTTGTGGAGCACCGACACCAGGCTGGCTCCAACAAAGTCCTTTTCAGCTGCAACTGAAGTCCAGAGAGAGTCTCAGTGTATTACCACCATGATGGATGTAATGACATGTTCTGGTTCTCTACACTATGTGCTACAGAGCAGAAGAGAGGTTTACTTTGGGATATAATAAATAATTCATGCGGCTTCCATTTTGACGTGGCTCTGGCATTTTTTTCCAGATTAAAAAGATCTACAGATCCTGTGTCAGGCTCTGAAAATCTCCCTGCTCCTGACTGCTCCATTTTGATTCAAAATACCACAATTAAAAAATGTTTGTGTTAAATAAAGAACATACAAACAATTCAGAGTGTAAAACTGTAGATACAAATAAACAATAACTCAATCATAATTCTTGCTCTTACCCAAATCCAGCCCTGCTATGAGACCCAAAGCCACCAGCGCTTCATTCTGCATGATCATATGCTCACTAGTTGCCATGGTAACTAAGTGCTTGACGCCTCCTCCCTGGATCACAGTTCTGACGACTTCCTGAAATCCACAAAGAAAAAGAAATCACTTAACATATCCGTCCTGAGACGTACTTCCAGATAAACAGTAAACGTGTAGGTGGTCTCTTCCTGTGTGCATCCTGTTAATAAAGACCTTACAGTGTTAGGAGAACTGTATGTGCAGCGTTGGGTCTGACCTTGGACTTGCTGTGTCGAATGAGGGCCGACAGAAGCCTGTTGGACTCGCCCATCACTCCTGCGTGATCTTTGGCTTCACACCACTCCACTAGCCTCTCCACCAGCTTCCCGTTGGTTCCCAGCTGGTCTGCAGCTTCAGCTGAACCAACACACAGCACGCAACATTACAGCCGTTAATCCGCTGTCACCAAAGTTCAGCAAAAAGCTTAAGATTTCTGCACTTCATTAGGTTCAGTCTCATTATTTCAAAGAGCTGAGAAGAAAGTTATAGAATAGAAGCAAACACAGACAAGGTACAGCAGCAGTTGGCTGAATCACTCTGATTATGAAGACTTTCTGTATATGAAACCATCTGTCCTGTGTCAACACTTGGGCAGCAGTTACCATATTAGTGTGTCTTTATGAGTCAGAATAGAGGCTGTAAAAAGCTCTTGATTATCAAACCAAAGCTTAAACAGAGCTGAGGGGAAAGGGGAATATCTTTCACAGGAACCGCTGTGTGACCACTCTGGAATTCAGATGTACAGCGTGTTGTCAGGATTATTTTCATGGACTCGGTGCAAAGACAGAAGGGACAGATGATCTCTCTACCTTGTGTATCGATGAGCATGCGTAACGTCCCCAGGAGTTTAAACTGGACGGGAGGCATCTCTGATTGCAAAAACTTCAACACCACATCTGCTACTCCAGCTGAGAGCATCTTGGACTTGTTTACCACTGCAGAGAGGAAACAAGGCAGATTAAAACGCTGTTGTGACTGAAAAACAACAAAGCACATGATTTTCATTGTAGTTTGTGAATGTATTTTATGCCTGCAGGCAAAGCTCTCTTTAATGATCTCCTCAACTGTTTAGTTAAAATGTATTCTTTAACTCAACCTGATTGAGCCTAACACTATTAAACTGTTAGGCCAAACTGTTTCATCGGGTGCATGTGGCCTGTTTGTGGTGAGTATATAAAACAAGCTCTACCAATAGGTAGACATTAATGGTAAAGTATGCTGACATGTCATTTGTTTCTGAATATTGCCATGGAACACAGATGTTAATCTGATTATAATCTGTTGTCAGTATGATCAATCTGATGTTATAATGTAACATGTGTGGTGTGATGATGGCTCACCGGGTATGGCCAGGTTCCGCAGGGCGCTCAGTGCTGCATGCTGTACAGTGACGTTGCCTTCCTCAACGTGCCGGTCCAGCAGCTCCAGAAGCTTCTGCACAATCCCAGTGTCCACCATGTGGATGCAGTTCCCATCTACACACACACAAGTACATACAGTGTTGTGTAACCTGTAATACTGTCACAGAATATTATCGGTAATAGTAATGTTATCATTAAGTCACTTTTACAGATATTTTAAACATACTAAATTATTTTTAATCATACAAAATGTGTCCACCCTCTGTAGATTTATTTTTGTCATCCTCCCTTGACAAGACAAATGTAAAAGTATCAGTACTGTTGTTAGACACAGCTGTTATTTTGCTGCTGCAGTGTCCCACTTTCCTACCATGATAGACATTTTGGTCGACAACTTTCCACTGGGACTCCCTCTCACCGCAATGTGAAGTAAAGCTTACCGTTGCGAGCAAAATTAGCGATGGCCAAAGCCCCGGCGAGCTGCAGCTGATGGTTGTGAGATGGAATCCAGGACAGGACCCTCTGGAAGACACTGCCCTTCCCTCCCTCAAACAGCTTCTGCATGGACTCGTCTACACAACAGAAGACAGACAGGTTATGGACGATGCTAGTCAATAGGTCAGTGACAGCAGGTCCTCACAGATACCTTTTGGTTGTTCTGTGTTTATAAGCAGCTCCCTCACTTATCATAACCCTATATTCCTTCGGGTTCTTACAAGTGTCTGTGAATATTGTCCTCCCACTGTACAGACACCACAATCCACACAAGTTGATGCACTCATCTGACTCACTTCAACAATTACAGTGCTCACAGTTATAAGCTTATTGAGCACAAGCGAGGGCTTTGTGGACCTTTTTGCCCTGTGCGTAGCCTCTCAGGCGGCATTAAGGCATCCCTATCTCCTGCTGGAGCTTACTGATACCCTATTCAGCCTGAGATGAATACTGCAGACACTACTCAGGGCTGAAGCTCTGCCATCGTCTCTGTATTCAGTATTTCAGAAAATATTTTCAAGAAAAAATCATTAAGCCTTAGTTTTACTTACAGTTAATATTCTCCTATAAACACACTAAAATTGGACATCAGAGATAGAGCTGGAAACAGTACTTTTTCTTAAAGGTAAATTGGTAAAAATGCAAATACAAACTTAAAACTGAACCTAACATATTAGTAGGGTTAGTGTATTAACGAGATAAGATTTACATAGCATTTTCTCTCTGTTTGTACTATATATATATATATATATATATATATATATATATTCTGATACTTCATTGAGCCCCCTCACCAACGCCCCTGTAATACAACAGAACTCTTACTGTTGCCTTATATAAAAAGAAGCTAGCCCAGCTATATGAGCCTTACAATCATTTATGATGGTAGAAATGTAAATAGGCAGTTTAGAACATAGTTAGTTTGAACTTTGAAGTACATACATCATATTACTATTATTTTGACAGATGTGTTATTTTTCATGCTTAGTGGGAATGATCATTTTTGGATCACAATTTTAATTTCCATTGAAATAACAATTAAAATCATGATTATGTGAAATTTTAGGGGGTCTGTGTTTTCTTACTCCTTTCTCTTCTCTGGAAAACATGATTTGTAGTCCAGGGCATCTCTGCAGCACTATAGTACTTCATTATAATGTTTGTCACATTTTACCTCTCAATATACTGCAGCTACTGTGATTTGGATATTGCACTTATATTTATATTAATTGTGCAGCCCTACTTGAGATCACAATATCCAAGTAGTTTTTTCAGGTATCTTCCCTTTACTTCAGTATTTATTTTTCTGACCACTATTTATTTTTACTCCTTACACACATATCTGTACTTTCTGCTCCTTACACTTTAAAAACAGGCTCATTACTTTAGTTTGAATGCATTTGAGGGGAACTGTCTTGTTTGTTGTTGTTTGCATCAGTGCACGCCTTCCAAACATCTGAGACCAGCGCATATCACGCCTGACAGACGTAACAAGTTGAAACAGAGAAGAGAGGGAGACTGGGCCCTGTTAGGAGTTTCAGTTAGCTTTGCAAAGAAACAGCTAGAAGAAATGTCCTTCAGAGAGGACTTTTTACTTTGAGGACATTTCAGTAAAGAAAATTATTACCAGAGTATTTTGAATGTTGATTGTGATTAATAATCACAGAATCTGACGCAGTGACTATAAAAAGAGAAACATATCATGTAGTGTCTGTAGGATGAGAACAGAAACAATGTTATCTACCATCTTCCAGTTGATTCATCAAGCACTAAAAGGAACACGTTGACGAATCGTTCCGTAATTGCTCATTAGATGCGTGAAATGTGGCTTTAACATACAAGAATCACGAGCATGAACATCTGGTAAGACGTAATGGCTGCATATAGTCCACTATGTATATTTAGAACACACACTATTCTACTGCAATAAAATATTTACATAAAAAGGTTGAATTATTAATACTCAATACCAGCACTGGACAGAAGAGTGTGCACATATGAGCACAGGTTATATCTGCTGTCCATAAATTAAGTCAATTAGGGGATAATCTTCTCCAGTGAAACCCATTTGGCTGCAGGATCTGTGCTGTGCTGTGATCTAGAGTTTGAAGACAGTATGAATTTTTAATTACTGTTACACAAGGTCCTTTTTAAGTTCAGACTCAGAGGGAATTGGAACATTGGTGCCTGTGCATGCAGTCTGCTCTGAAACTGGATTAATGTGTGTTTTTGAACTCTAATCCATCCTAACCCTATCTGTAAATACATTTTACTGTTAAATATTATTTATGACAGAACAACGTTATTAGGTGTGTGGTATAATTATTCATAATAAAGCATGTACTGGACAAGTCCTGAGGTGTTTACCTCCCAGCAGCAGGAGAACCATGAGGTCAGAGGCAGTCTTGAGCTGGGCGATGTCCTCCTCTCTCTCTCCGTCTACGGTCTGAGCCACCACATCCAGGAGACACTCCACCAAGCCAGCCTCCACCAGCTGCAGCTTAATCACATCTGGCAGGGGAAGCAGGATGAGACGTTTAGAGAGGACCACAGCGAGCAGCCAAGTCTAAAACACACCACTGTTGCAATGCAGTGGTGCATCATGTGATATGGATGCAGTTAGAACACACAGGACTGACCGGACTGCACAGCATATAAAGCATAACAATGGGGTGTTGGTTAGTTAGTGAAGTTTTATTTAAACAGAAAGTCTCATTATCCATCCAAATGTAGACTTTTAACCAAATGTATGCAAGCTTCCATGCACTACTGTGAGGCTAAAATGAGAATTTGAACACATTGAGATAAACAGTTGGTGGCGCAAATTCAGTCAGGTGCCATTGAACCATTGCAGAAGAGGGAGCAACAAGGTGAGGATGTAACTGAAAATTTATCAGCAACAATTATGATAACCAATCATTGTTTTTAGGCTTTTTTTTTTTTTTTAAATCATAGGTTACACCTTGTCATATGTGAATATTATCTAACATTTGTCATTAAACTTCTGTATTATCCCTGTTTTACCACCACACCTGTGACTTTTCCACAGAATTAGTGTTCAGTCTAGAAGCATAATGGACAACATGGAGTGTGACAAATATAAGAGATGGAGAGAGAGCAAGGTTTCTCTAGAGTAAGAGTTAAGTAGGACGTTGTCCTGGTGACTGACAATGTAGGAGCACCCAGTGTGCCTGGAATGGTTATAACAACAGGCAGTAAGATGTTCTCTCTGCTGCTGAAACACACACACACACGCTGACATGTTTGAAAAAGAGCAGCTGAGCAAATGCAGGAGCTGTCTGCCATGACTGTGCAGTTAGCAGCTAGCCTGGAAAGCATGACTCACACTCAGGATAATTTACTACAGAGTTGGTGGACATGATTTTCATCTAAAGGCATGAGAGCACTGCAGTCTCTTACTCTTTTGTGTTTTAATCTCTAGACGCTCCATACAGTGGATAATGGCCTTTTGTAGAACATAATAATGGTAAAAAAAATTAAATAAAAAAGATCAAAGAAATATTACCATTTTCTGCCAGTGGAGCTAGAACCTCAAAAATCATTTCCTTTTTCTCGTGCTCCGTCTGCTTCTGGAATAGACGCACCAGCTCCTCTGCGATATTGGTGGAGGCAAATTGCTCTTTGCTGGACTCTGAAAATAGCAGAGGAGTATCACAGGCATGCCATGAAAGAGAAGAAATCCTCTCCTCGACACAGACATCTCATGTGCATTCCATTTAGGTTAACAGTTAGTCTGCGTATGGGTGAAGGCCTTTCTAGGCCCTGCAGTAGGAACAGTGAACCACGTTTCATTTTATTTGGTCCAACTGAAATTACAATTAAGTCGAAACTCATGTCACAATGATTCTTAAATCTAGTCATATTTTGTTTGTTGCAGACAGACAAGAGTTTAGTGACAGTTGTGTTGAAGATTTAGCATGTGGCAGTGCAGTGTGCAGAGCTGCTCTGCATGTTGTGGCAGAAAAAAACATGCGATTCAGTTTCAGTATGATTTCACATCTCTTTTTGTTTATTTTAGCTTTAAGCCTAATATTCTGTTACGACAACTGATTCTGTTCTGAGACCAAAGAGATATAAGTTGGGAATATTCCATCTGGAACAATACAGACTATATAAACACAAATCATTATTCTTGGAAAACTGGTTTGACCCTGGAATGGTGGTCGTACTACCACTGGATCCTGCTGTTACTATTGGTTGTATGTTTCTTCTCTAAACAGAATAACTGTGATGTACATGCCTTATTTCAGAAAGAAGTGGTCTTCTACTGGAATGACCTCTAACCAGACCTGGACTGGAGGAAAATATGGTGTCTACCTTCTAAATATTTTATTTCAATAAGGTCAAGTAGGGGTCTTTTAAAATAATTAATTGCTTTTATCCCTCCAAGTTATATTTGCAAAGACAGAAAAATGATATTGATGTAAGGTTCACATTTTGTCAACCTGCTCCAGAAGATTTATGACATTTATTTTTCCCCTTTCTTGTTCTTTTTGAAAATATATTTGTCCTTTTATTTCCCCGTATATTCTTTCTGATTTTATCCTTTCATATGAAAATCTTCGATCCTTGTTGCAAAATCACACATCCATAAAACAAACGTTTCAAATTATAAACCATATTTTTTACATTTTGAAAGGGGAATCTGACAATATATTATATTACTACCATACATAAAATAAGAACGAAATATAAACTTTACATTTATTTATGTTAATTCTATTCAACTGTCCTAAACCAACAGTTTTAAACACACACATCTCCACACAGACCATGGTGAGCTGATTCTGGCAGACCAAACTGACAACAGCAGATAAAGTTGAACAGCTCTAGGTAAGCCATTAATGACACTGCTCACCATTTTGGCATGGTTGGTAGGTTTGTTATACTCACCGAGCTCAGCCAAATTCCCAAAGGCAATTAAACACATTTCTGTCAGGGCAGTGTTGTGGGAATGGATGCCTAGCAGCTTCACCAGAGTGGGAATCACACCCATATTGATCAGCTGGGCTTGTAAGGAATCTGCAAAAAACAAACACACAGAAAGACGGGCAGTCGATCCGTTGTTCTAAACGTAAGCTGAGGAGATCAAGAGAGGCATTTGCTAATTTGCTAAACTTAATTAAACTGTGAGAATTTGTATAAATCACTTTCCTTCGCTTCCATGAAAAGTTAATACTTTTAAGGGACATTAAAGTGAGACTATGGCACTTATGAAATAACACATTATTCCCCTTAAAAATGAAAAGTTAACTAACCAGCAATATAAGAAACCTTTAATCAATACAATACAATAACTACAGCATTAAAGCCTGGTCACACCATAGAGTGGTACAGCAACAATAATCTGGCAAACAAATGCAGTGATTCTCTCTCTTTTCTCTTTACTGTTCTGTCTACTCCTCGACTCCTTCATAGTTTTTTTTCAAAAGATGTATTTATGCCATTAATCGCAATCACGATTTTGGCTTCCCATAATTAATCGTACGTGATCATCTAAGACATTTCTGTTTAAAATGCTCAGCTCATAAAAAACTCAAGCACTTCCTAAACAACCAGCCACTAGCTGATAAGCTACGACAGCTTCCTCCATTCTGGATTATGTGGCTCTCTATCCCCCCAAAGTTCAGCATGCTTATGATAAAAAATAGCAGTTTTACTTTGCCCCGTAAGTGAATCCACTAATCGAGGTAATTCCACTGTAATTAACAGAAATCACTGCAAAATTGCAGGCCGTTTAAAATGCTGGTGTGACCAGGCCTTTGCTTAGTCTGTTACGACCAGTGGCTTAAAGTGGTTAAAGTATTCAGTCTGTCCTCTGCTTGTGCTACAGTTACACTAGGTTTAGCATTCATCATTATCATGTTATTAGAATTTTGAATTTGGCTGCTTAAACTGGGTATTCACACTGCCTTAGGTGTATCTGGACACTAATACAGATACTACAATTCTTGACACAGGGCTGAGTATACAGTTACAGTATACAACACGGCTGGGGTTAGGTCAATCACAACAACAATTAAACCCTTAAAATGGTGAATTATTATTTAATGCTGGTTTAACAAACCTGCTTAAATAGTAATTCAGCCACAACCTGGTGTCAAGGCCCTCTCTATGACAGTAGTGAGTGTTAGAAGCAGCCAGCCAAGTAAATTCCACAATCCCAAAACCTTAAAAGAAGTGTAGATGCATTTGCCATTTGATGGCAAGTAGTGGTACAGCTATTAGACGCACCTGGAGAGCAAAAAGAAAGGATTTAGATTTTATACAAAAACCAGACTGAATGAATGAATGGTGGAGGAAGACACGAGTGGATGAGCAGAACAGGAGCGAAAAGAAGAGAGTCTGATTAAAATTCTTAAGAACGTACCAGGACAATCTTAACCCTTAAAGCCAAGTAAAAGTAAGAAGTAGAAAAAGCCAACGAAACAGAAGCTACATGTGTACAATAATTTAGCTTCTACAGAGAATTTTACATTGTGTGCCCTGAAATCAGACAGAATGGAAAACCTGATGAATGGCTTTCATGACACAAAAGTGCTGTTCTTCCAGTGCAAATGAAGCTAAAGCTTTCTGAGTATTTTGGAAAGGCAGGTGCCGAAGGGATGGAAAAAAGCCATTATGAGCCCACTACATAATTTCTCGGACGACTTTTTGAGTACTTTTTGTTCCTATTGTTTGAAATTAATCCCACTGATGTATTTCTACTAACTGATACAACTACTTGCTGTTCTATGGACCTTGACATAAAGAGAAATGATATGTGCTATTGGGTTAAACAAATAAACTTGACTTGAGGGCAAAAAGCAAAATACTTAATATTTCAAGTATGGTCTCATCTAGTGTTTACAATATGTACAGTGAGGAATCACTGTTAATCTGTCAATTATATATTAATTAAAACACGATGGTTGATTTTATTAGCACACAAGGAGCAATCCATGCTATGTGGTTATCAAAATAATTCAATAAATAAGTAAATAAACACAATTTTGAGCTATTTTGTCATAACCTCATACACCACAGTGGATTATCCCACATAGCTAGATAGTGACTATATTTTCATCACTGGCAAATTCATAATTGATTTTACTTCATTTATTACAGAAAAGTATAGATCCAATTCAAAAATGCTTATGATAAAATATAAATATTGACAAATACCTTTTTTAAACTCAGCAATATCTATATATGTAAGACTCCTCATTAGGAATTATATGTGTACTGTAAATATTTGAATTCCATGGTTGTCACAGGAATATCTTAAATATGCTTGTGTCTTTTTCTTAAGAGATTGCTTTTAACTGACGCAGCTGATTCAGTGTTAGTAAGTGGGGAGGTGTATCAACATTAAATGGGTATGAAGAGTCAGCGAGACGCTGAAAGCTGCAGAAAGCCACAAAAACTCATCCATTCTGTTAGCGCAACCGAAAGCTCCCATCACCCAGCCAAAGAGATGAAACCATCATCCACTGCCAAAAGACACCTTGGCAGGAGGTCTGAGTCTGTCAGATCACATACGCACTGCTCTCAACAAGCCTCGTTATCACAAAGACACAAACTGCAGCATAGTCCAGAAAAAAGATGTATGAAGGGACACAGCGGAGGGTAAATTCACCTTTTTCAACTGATAAAGACCTGTCATGTCACATCATGTCCATTTACAGTTAGGCAATAATGGAGATACATTATGAAGAGACATATGGAAGAGAAAGCTTACTGTATGTAAACTGGGATAACAGAAAAAACTACAACCTTTCATTTTTCATCGACCTCTTTTAAAAAATAGGATATATTTTTGTTTAAAATCTGTACAAAGCTAAAGAGATAAGGATTACTTTTTACAACTACTTTTTCCTACTAGATTGTTGTATAAATATATTTTCATAATCATACATTCAGAATCAGAATTTCATTCATTACATATTCACTCCATTTCAAGAGTGAGAAGACTGATATTAACCTCATGTCTGTGTGACAAGTACAGAGCTAGAGTCAGGATGGGGTTAGCCTAGCTTAGCTTAAAAAGTAGAAGCTGGGCTCTATCACAAGTACAAAAATACACCCACTGAACACTTTTAAGCATCTCATTTGTTTAACCTGTACATGAACAGAAACGTAACCAGAGTATAACGCCATGCTAGCAGATCTTTGAGGCTGTACTTAGGCATAGCTGTGCTTTGAGCTAAAGGCATCTTGAGAATGATGACATTCTTTCGATAGCAATGCTAACATGTTGAAGTTCAGCAGATAATGTTTACTAGAGTGGGCAGCAACATTTGCTAATAAGCACTAAACACAAAATACAGAGGAGTCTGATGGGGATGTTATTGCTTTTGCAGGTATTTGGTCATAAACCAAAGTATTGAACAAACACAGATTATGACCTGATGATGGGGCTAGATGAAGAGTCCGACGATCACCAAAGTTATTACAATGACCCGTCCTAAGTCCCGCCCCTTTTATGCTCTATGCTCCAATAACAGTTGTGCAAGCCTCAGTACGAACCTCAGTCAACTTCCTCCTTTCCTGTACTTAGATATGCTATATGCTAGGCTAATCTATGTTGAAAAGATAACTACATTCTGAAGAAGGTTAAAAGATAAAAGTGACACATACATACACCGATCAGCCTTAACATTGTGACCACCTGGGCACCCTGGTGGTCATCATGTTCTGCAGCTCCATACCAACAAACTGTGATGCTCTGTGTGTTCTGAAACCTTTCTTTTAGAACCAGCATTAACTGTTTCAGCAGTTGAGCTACCAGTAGCTTGTCTGTTGGATCGACACAAGTTTGCCCAGCCTTCACTCCCCACATGCATCAATGAGCTTTGGTCACCCATGACCCTGTCTCCTGTCATTGGCTAACTTAATATGTGACTATATTGTTTTTATCTTTTAACCATTTCAAAAGGGTTTTCTTTTCAACATAGATTAGCCTAGCATATAGCATATCTAAGGACAGGAAAGGAGGAATTTGACTGAGGTTCGGACCAAGGTTCCACTGGCAACCAGGCTTGCTCAACTGTTATTGTAGTATAGAGCAAAAGGTCCGGGACTTAAGAAGGGTCAATTCATCCTGAAGGAAAGATGAAGGTTTCAACCAAATTTCATGGCAATCCATCTGACAATTTAGGTATTTTAGTCTGGGCAAAAGTGGAGGACAAATAGACCAATGCTGTCAAGCCTAGAGCTATGTTACTACTAGTATGACTTTAAAGCAAGGAGAGGAACTAGCTAATGAATATGATCTACCTGCTGAGTCTAATAACAATACAAACTTGCAATAGTCAGTTAGAGGGAAAAAGGGTACTGGTACTATGAAAGCTTACTGTTAGCAAATATGAGTAACTGCAGATTACCTCAGAGGTGAAGTTGGAAAAGCAAAAGAGAGCATGGTAGAAAGATCAAGAGAAAGTTAAGGCCAAGAAAGAAAAGCACAGAATCTTCTGGTTCAGTTCAACACTACTATTCCCTTCACAAAAAATAACGTGACATCGTCTGTGTATAAGAAATAGAACATCCGCTCATTAGGTGAGATTAGTTAACAGTTGTTCTTGGGGGAAGATGGTCATTACCATTATCATTGCTATAGTTCATCAGCATGCCACAAAAGACAGTCAAGAGCTTCTCATTTTCCGGCTCAGTATTTTGGGAGAGGGATTTAATGTGTTCAGCTACTATCTGAGCCCCTCCTGCCAGGTCAACTGCACTCCTGCCCTCATCTGCAAAACAAAGAGGCCAGGACACAAATCAACCACAAAGCAAAGAAATAAAACTAAAGTAAAGAAAAATAACCACAACCTGGAAAATACATATGAAAGCAATGTTAATAAGCAGTAGAAAACATACAAATCAATTCAAACTAAGGCTATAAAACAGTCACAAAGCTGAATAAAAGTGTAAAGGAAACAATTATGACCACAACTATATGACATCAAATAAATCCAAGTTTAGGTCCTGTGTGTGGTGAATAGGGATTCACATATGGTTCATAGTCCATCTGATAAAGGCTTTTCATTATTCAAATCCATTAAAGAACCTCGTTGGATTTCTTCAATGCCACATTTGACACTGTTGGTCATAATTAATCCCTTTTCTTATACAATTACTTTCCAGAGCATGTGTGGCAACAGAATAAAGCTAAAGCTTTCCCTGCGCAGTTTACTAATTACATTTATTCTGTTGCAGCCAAGAATTAAAGATCAACACAATCAACAACAGCAAAATCAAAAACAGAAAAGAAGCTTGAACACACAGACCACTGACAATGGATACGTTTGGCAAAATCAAGCCTTTGTGTCCATTTCCAGACATGCCTTTGAAGACCAGTACACTTTACCTTTGAGAAACAATAAATGCACAGTAGTGATGATTGTCTCTCTGGGAGGGCTTTGTCTGGTAGAAAAGCTGCCAAAGGAAGCGTTACATGAGTCAGCCTTCTCAGTATCAGTGCGTTTGCTACTTCCATTCACTCGTGGCAGCATGCCACGCCTGAACTCTCAGCAACATGCCAGTGCCATGCGCATATATTTCCTGTTTCTGTTCTGTTCACATGAAGCTGCTGTTGATACTGACTCAGAAATGTGAATGCAGTGATTGTGAAATAGGATTTAAGAGATATTCAAGTGACAGTCCCAGTAGGAATTTGAGTAGAGTGGCTTGTTCTAAGATGGGCTTGCTTTAAGGGTTAGATTTTAGCTATGGCTAGTCCTTAGCTATCACAAAGTTATTAGCCTAGGTGACAGTTGCTTGCTATAATCTGTGGCACAACAGGTTAAAACAGCACCGCCAATGGAAAGTGGCATTAACCAATATTATTTCTGCCTTAATGTCTGTTAGTTATGTCCACGGGATAGAAGACCTTGGGGAAAGTGAACAACATAATAATGTGTTTGACTAATTCAAGGGCCAATTCTCTTATTTTGAGTTCTTTGAGCACTTAAATTTGGTCTTGGTTTGAAAGTCTGAGAGAAACACCGAAAGGTTTGTCAAAGTTTGTGTTGGGTTTGTGTTGCAAGGACACATCGGCAAACAGACATACAACTACAGTGTGGTATATTTATTTTATAATTATCCATAACAACAGTGCCCTCGAGTATCTCAACTAGAGCCTGACCGATTCATTGGCCCGAGGTTGTCCATCCAGTCTTTATGTGCTGTGTGGACTGTGCTGTGCCTCTCAGGTGTCGGGGCAGTTGATAAAACCATCAAATCATTGTACAACCTGAGCAAGAGCTGGGTTTGTTTTCTCTGAAGTAACTCAAAAAGTCTGGCGGTTGTTGGACTCTGCAAAGGACAGCATCAACCTGTGAAATCCAGGGTGTACTGGGACGGTTTGAGTGTGAAACGGCTTGGATGAAGGTCAGCACCCCTAAGTCTGACGCCATGCTACTCTGCCAAAAAACAGTGGATTGTTCACTCTGGCAATCCAAAACAAGCTGATGTCCCAAGTGAAACAGTTGTAGTATCTTGGGATCCAGTTTACAAGTGAGCTTTATAAAGTAAGCTGAACATGAAGTTGAAACTCTCGGTTCACCTCTACTATGGTCATGGGGGGTTGTGACTGACAATTTTTGTAATGTCATAAAACGGACAACCAGACAATCATACAACCACTCCCATACCTTTAAATGTGTATTGTTGACTACGACACCACCTTCAAGTACATAATGTCCCTAAGTGTGCGCTGTTATCCCCATTTCTACCATTCATTGCATCAAGACTACAAAGACAAGCAAAATAATTCCTGGAGGGAGACTGGGGAGGCAGTGGGATGCAGTCAGGAGGATGAAGTCTGAATATACACTACATTCAAGATTCAGACTTAATAATATTTAAAAAACATTTAAAAATATTGTGAGATAAATATAACTTGACTAAATGATCTGAATGTTAAGGCCTTTGAATCATTAAAACATCATATTACAGTAATATTTTACAAATGACATATGCTACAAATCACAGCTCTTTCAAATGTGGCTATTCAGCCAGCATACTGTACATAACAGAGCAGTACAGTTGAAGCAATTTTCAATAGATCCTCCTCACCTATTTATTAAAGCACCTGAGCCAACATCTCCCATATTAAATTGTGTTTCTTTAAGGTGGTGAGCAGCTGCTTCCCCGCACTCTCCCAGTGCGTCTATCATAAAACCATGCCAGCTTACCGAGACCCCCTCCACTCAAACAAATGTCACATCCCACTAGATTCCACAGATGCCCAGCTTTTCAACAAGAGGAGAAACTATGCACCAGAACTGACAGCTGTGATTAAAGCCTCTAAAGCTGGCGGCAAAATCAGGCTTAAACTCGGCTGCTCTTCCCTGAGGTCAGTACTCAAATACTCCACTGGTACATTCACTAATGAAATTTCGTAGAGCACATGTCTCAAAGGTGCCAAGTGTCACATTTTCAAACACAATCATTTTATTGTCAGATAAACAGATATCTTAGTTTTTAGGCTGCATGTCACACATGATTCTTAAAACTAAGAGTACATTTACCATGGCCCCTTCCTTTATTCCAACTTCAAACACAGAATAAGCAAATTCATGTGTTACGTGCATTAATATATATATATATACAGTATATATTATAGTACTATATAGTATATATATATATAAATAAATGTAGGTGGTCCATCAGCCATGTCCAGTTATATTGTTACTTCATATGCAACTTGAAGCCTTTTACCTGCAAATGAGCATGTACATGAAGGTTTAGAACAGGAACTCATTATGTGCAACACATTTGCACAGTAATATTTTATCTATGCCTCTGCATTGCATGTTGTATTGTCTTTGTGAATATATAATTGTGAGTTGTGTGTTAAGTGGTGTTGATTTGCATTGCATGGTACTGTCACTGTGTGTTTTTCATGTGGACTACATTAATACAGAAGCTAATGTGGTTCCAAATAAACGATTAGCCTCAATGTAAGAGGAAATTCAACTCAAGTGTTCCAATACTTAACAGACAGCGAGGCAACTGTCGAGTCCTCTGCGAATGCAGTATTTCCCTGCATGCAATGCTATAACCCTGTTAAAGGTCCGGGTGGATGAAACACATGGTTAAACATCAAAGCTTTGTCTACTGTAGCCCAAAAGCTGCATCATTTTTACGACTTACTTTCTATTGGCAGTGTGGTGGTGATGACAAGGCTCATGAGGGATTCAGTGTTCCCTAAGCAAAGCAAACTCCTACTTACGGCTGTCATAACAGATGTTGCCAAGAGCTCGGCCAGTCTGCAGTAAAACCTCCTGGTCGGTGGAGTTTAACAGCTGAATTAGAGGAGGGATGAGGCCGGCTTCAACGCAGGGACTCCGCATGAACTCTGAGAGAGGGAAAGTTGTTGGATAACAGGTCAGTATAAAACTTCCTTAAGCGAAACTCACTTAAGGAAGTTAGGAGTGTCTTTGCTACATTACTCACATTTTTCCTACAACTGTAGTGATAGTATCTGTTGAAAATGTAGGGGGGCTACATGATCAAGACATGCAGTGCATTGACCAAACAAAGAAACTGAAAATCAACAAGTAAAAACATCAAGGAACAATCAATATAATCTATTCCTCCTAAGCATGCTTGAAAGCAAACAAGTGAAAAGAAACAAGGAGAAAATCTGACATTGCTGTGACATAACTCATACTTTCCTCAAACATCTATAAACATCTAAAGTCACTAGATTTATGATTCAAGTCTGTCCTGAGTTCACATAACCTCATCCTGATCTTGATAGTTACCCACCCAACAGTCTCAGAACCCATCAGCTATCCGACAATAGCCTCTGTGGGCAATGGGCAATGTTTTGGGGCTTCTTGTGTAGCCAGCGAATATCCAGATAACAGAACAAGACTTCCTCTTCTGTGCATCGTCATGGTCTACAATCAAATAGCCGAAGCATGCATGCACTGTTACCTGCATGCAACTAAAGCTTGCTCAAGCATGACTGGTCAATGGAAATGGAAAACAGACTGTTTCCAATACCAAAATCGTGTCCCTTCCCTCCAGATTGAGCATTCATATGTAGATAGAGACAACCCACCCAGCTAATGTGTAATGCTTTTTAACAAACGTTAAAAAAGGGATGAGGAAGACAAAAGATGAGGTGATTACCCGATGCTGTCAAAGAGACAGTTTACAATTCCTACTTAAGCTCAGAGTCACCATGTTCTCACCAGTGACCCTGCTGTAATCATACTGGATCATCTGGGTTTAAGTGCTAATGAGACACTATTCTGTGTTGTGGTGGTGATTTATGCTAATTAGCCAAATATGTTTTTACATTAAAGCTTGCCTGGTGCAGCTTTAAACAATCCAGTCAGTTCAAACTGTTACCCAGAAAGGGAGTTGTCTTTAGCCCAGCAGTCACTTGGCTGCTCGCAGACATTTCCGGAAGCAGTGACAGATAAATGCCAGCGGGTTGTTGCCAAGCTTGGCAAACTGCTGGGGAGTGATCATTAGCTGCAGTCTTGCAAGCTGCTAAAAACCCATTCATTATCCTAACCTTTTCTTGCCCCAAGTTCTATTCATGTCTGCTTTTTTCCTACTTTAAAAGCTTCTCCTGTGCTCACACAGAGGCATTATGGAAAATGGAAGCTCTCTGACACTGCACTTATGCAAGGTTTTGAGTCCTCACACAATAACCTCACAGTCAGTGACAGCTTAGCTCTGAAATGACAAGGAGGACTGTTAACACTAGCCCTAGTCTGAAATGGCCTGTCAATCATATTACATGTTGCTGTTTTATCCCTCAAATATTTTAATTATAGAAATTATAGAAATAATGTGCTCATGAAGAAAACATACAAACAAAAAGGATGAGAGCAAGAAAGTGTAAAAATGTAATACTGACGAATGGAGGAACAGAAAGTCAAGATGTTCCTGGGTGGATGGGCTTGGAAACCGAACCTCACCATTTTTGGCCACCTCAGCTATGATGTTGGCTACTTTAGGGGTGCATGAAGACTGGGGGTTTAGCAGGGTGGGGAGCAGGGGAAGGACGCCCATCTCTTGGATCTTCACACTGGCCTCGGTGTCTGCCGGAGAGAATGGATTTTAAATCACAGGAGCAGAAATATGAGTACAAAGTGCCTAAATATTCTCAGTATCAATCAATGTAACATCACAGTATGTGACATTAGTCACCTGCTAACATCATTAAGTAGTTTTCACACATGCCATTGTACCTATTTTCATTGTAAATGAATGCATTAAACAAATATTTAAATATTTATTTATTTTTCTACATCAACACAGGAACAAACATTTTTAATAAGGATTCTAATTACCAATACCAATATATCTGTAATGTTGGTCCGCCAGTCTACCACTTTGGTCCGGACTGAAACATCAGGATAAACTGAAACAACGTTGTCTAAGACTTTACTTTATGAACAAATACCTGCAAAATGAATGACATTCCCGCCACCCTCAGCTGTACTTTTTGTGTTTGTTGCTAATTAGGAAATGTTAGCATGCTAACATGCTATACTCATGGTGATCACTGTTCACCATCAAGGCTAATTATACTTTGTCAGAATCTTAGTATTATGATTGTGAGCATGTTAGCATGCCAACTTTGGCATTTACAACAGAACAAAATACAGGCACCATTTTGTATTGACGTCCCAAAGAAACCCCCTACTATTGTCAGCTTTTGTCTGGGACTGGCCCAGATGACACAGTGTACGATGGCATTTATTGGGCTGTCCATCAAAAACTCTCAACATGATATGAAACAATAAATGACTATTAGACTGACCCAATATAATGGCACAGGTTTAGAACCAGTAATGACTGCAGTTTAGAACAGATCAGCTAGGGGAGATTTGCTCATTCAGCAGTGAGAGGTCAAACACTGTCACACTGGGCAGCTTCAGGCCGACACCAGCAGCCACAGCTGTCAATGGCCCATTACAGTATATATTTACATTTCTTATATGAGAGTAATTCAGATATGATTTATCAAACAGCAGGCCACAGTAATCAAATAGAAAATGTTACAGAAATGCCACTAGGTCCAGAGTGGGCAGAATGAGAGACTTTTCTGGAAACCTTAGAAAAGGAGGTAATGAATATAAAACACACTAAATCACGCTCTACTCACTGTTGTTGGCGAGTGCTTTCAGCAGGCAGTCCAGGCAGCTCTCCACGCTGTCAGTGGCGCTGTCTGTAGACGCTAGCTTCAGCTTCTCCAGGGCTTCACTTAGGTTGTCTGAAAACACAAACATTTAATCAACAAAAGCTGAAAGGTTTTTCATTTAGGGAGATGATAGTGATGAGCTGAAGACAGCACAGGGGGAAAGAGAGCCACCAACAATCTGGTGTGAGTCAGTCCTAGCGTATTGGGCTGCAAAGCACGTTAAGCATTGGTCCAGATAGCACAGACCCATGGTAGGAATTATTGCCCGTTTGTTTTCACACATGATAATCATTTTGAAATGTAGAGCTGGAAGAACAGAACAAATGTTTTAAGGTAGACCACAATTCAAACACCCGCAGCAAATGTACCAAACCGCTAGGAAAAACTAGGGCTGCTCAATTAAATTACATATTATTATTACATAATAAGTCCCAAAATGGCCAAGTGCAATATGAGAATCACAGAAGCAGCAATTTTCTGATAAAGGAAAAATGTGCAACCAAACAGCTGTATAATGAATAATGAAGTACTGTATTGTGAAGAGATATCCTGGACTACATTCCTTTAGTACACACTACACACAATTTTAAATCATCATGATAGTTTTACATCTCTTTTTTTATATTAATAATTGTGCAAAAACAATCAATAAATTCAAAGTCAAAATAATCACAATATCAATATCTACCAGCCCTAGGAAAAGCCTCTCCAACTGAGCCAGTGTGAAAGAGGTGTGCCAAATAATATTCCAGCATCTTCTGTAGCTCTGTGACAGACTGGCAACATGTCCAATGTGTGCTGGGACACGGTCCAACACTCTGGATGGACTATCTTCTATCTCTAGTCCTTCAAGACTTTACATTTGATATTAATTTGCCACCAGCCACAAATGAACATCACATTTTAATCTACTATCTAATCTTTTACTCTGTTAACTGTTGGAGTTATGACTGTGAATTACCGTTTCTGCCAGTGAGGAAATAAATGCACATTGTTCTACAGAGATGGCTTTTTATATTCCCATCACACAGTAGGGAACATGCTTTCATGTTTTCAGAAGATTTGAAGACCAGTGCCTCTCTGCAGCACTACAGTACTTCATTATAATGCTGTTTGTCACACAGTTTACTGTTAACAAAAAACTGCAGCTTCTC
>NW_023339984.1:1618765-1619024 GCF_004916995.1 Morone saxatilis | reverse complement strand
ATTAATTGTGCAGCCCTAGTGCTATGTCATTGTTGACTGTCTGTAGGCTGCAGCAGATCCACTCACTGGCATATAGCACATGAAAACAGAGAGGCACATGTTCCACTGGCAAATACAACTCCCCACTGACATATGCTACTGCTTTGGTAAACAACACATGCTGTTCCACTGACATATAGCACTTTTAGAGATAATGCAGACTGGCCTATAGCTTGCATTAACATCAAACTTTGCCCATGGCTATGCTCACTAGTATTAC
>NW_023339984.1:1615084-1618740 GCF_004916995.1 Morone saxatilis | reverse complement strand
GTTGATACGTAACCACTCTGAGGTCATCTTCCACTCTAACAATATGGCAGAAATATGCAGTATCATCACCTAGTTAGGAGGTTAAATGGCTTTGGTGTAGAGCGGTCCTTGACTAAAGATTTCCTAGTCGACTAGTATTTGTTATTTCAAGCCAATACTCAACTACTTGTGAAACATATATTAACAATCGATATTAATGTAATCATTTAAATATAGAGATTTTAACAGCAGCCTGTTAAATGCATACGGCGTAATGAACTTCTGAAATGTGTCAGAACAACCAGCAAAGAACTGAATATTTAGTTCATTTATTCACAAGGTACCACACCCAATAGCATACTTCGGCTTTATCGTCTATTTTACTCTAAATGAACCATCATTTATTAAATGAACATTAGAATGTTTGGAAGAAGACTTAAATAGGGATTGAGACCATAAAATCATGGAAAATGTCCTGAAAGTGAGAACCCTGGGATAGCAAGCCCATCTCAAAAAAGCTATGGGTAAATGCATCCAAGTTGCATTCAAAACAGATTGAAATCTGATTCTCAAGAGTTGGTTCTGCATCCGCCTCTCTGTAGTCTTTACTCCCAACTATAACTATGTCAGTAAGAGATCTGTGGAAATAGCCTCTACACGGCTGATTTCTGTGATAATGGCAGCTAGTTACACTTAAATCAGCTGTCCTTTCCTAGAACAGTGACTGTGAAAAACAGCCATTTCATCCCAATCTTAGAGAAGGCCTAACAAGTAGTTACAAAGAGGCGAGTGACGGTCACTAGTTACAATTATTTTTTTATTTTTATTTTTTTATGTGACATATGCCAGTCGAGCAGCAACAGCATACTATAATCAAAGTGGCGTACCACTAAGAATCAGCAAATGACACTAAAATGAGAGTTGCACACCATCAACCACTTCCTGATCTCGGCTTCACTCTGCAAATGGTGTCATCCGTCTTCCTCTCTCGTCCAGAAATTCACTCCGTTTCTTTATCTGCTGCATGACTGATATTTTCCCTGCACCGCAAAACACTATCTGCCAGGGATGGGAGTGAGTACTCCAGTACTTGCCTGGACGTCAGTATTCCTTCAACGTACTGCGTACATTTAGATCTGTACACACCACCGCAGATAACAACGCTTTCTGTCATTCTCATCTGACGTTACAGACACAGGCATTAACGTGCTGTTTGGAGGAATTTCAGGGAAAATAGACAACATGCATGTGCGACAGCCGGTTTGTTCATTAGCTATTTGCTGACTGAGCAGAAAACAGCAGAGACAGATAACAGACAACTTCTCACCACCTCATTTGCTAACGTTAGCCGCCGGAGTACGAGCTAGTGGAAAAGATGTACGAGGAAGGTGTGGTGAATTCAGAGCTGCAAAGTGCAGAATGAAATCAACTGTTTAACTATAGCCTACGGGCCAATGTGGCTGCAGATGGAAAAGTAAGCCAGACACAGCTTTTTTACCAGCCAGATTATTACAATATTAAAATATCGTAATGTCTGTGGTGGTTTTCTTCATGGCGGCTAATGTCTAGAGTCTGTTCACTCTTGGGTGTTCATTACAGACCATATTCTTACATTAGATTTCTTTTTTGCAAGTACTCAAACATGGAAATGACTTAATGCCCATCCCTACTAACTGCTACCTACAACTGTATTTTGCAACCTGTGTGATGGGGCTACCAGGCTAGCTTCTTAAAAGCAGCCAATAATAAAAAGAACCTGCAAGCCAACTGTAGCTAACACCTTCTCTCCTTGAGTTTATGGCCAGCTCCTCTACTGTATATATCTGCTTAAGTGTTTGTCTTTCTTCTTCTCTTTACTCCATTATGAGCACTATCAACCTGCTGCGCTGCCAGCCATGTTCACCGCAGAAACCGAATCAATGATTTAGAAGTGCTGCACATCCATCACATGCTAAAGACGATTAGGTGATCATTCCCGTTAATCAGTGAAAGAAACAAATCGCAGGTTGTCTACTTTTTCCTCATAACATCATATGGTAGTGACCACTCTGGGCCCTATTCACACATGTTTAACAGAGCTGCATTTTGTGATATTAGACAGAGATCCAGTGATATCTCTTCATTGGATCTATATACACACCTCTTTACAGTCTGATTTTACTAGAGCACAGCAACTACAATTCACTCTAATTACTCCAGAGGCTGACACACCATTTTCTCTTATATTTTATTGATCCTGGATAGAGAATACAATTTATTTTAAAGATCCCTTCCAGAGGCAGACGTATGGCCCGACAAAACCACACAAACAGGAAAGTCTACTTTAAAACCTAAGAACTCATCTGAACTCCTTCTAGCTCATAAAAAAGATGCAATCACAATCTCTGGCCGTGAACACAAGATGTTCTCCTTCCTTCACTGCTAAAGTCCATTCTCAGTGGATGGCGACTTGGTTGGGTAGGTTGTGCTCATCGGAACACCGGTGTACACAGTTGATCCTGACCAGGAATGTAACTTCCACAATTAGTTCTCTGATGCTCACAAATCATTGCGTGTAGGCCGCCGCCCAGCTTAAAAGTTTCTGATGGTGTGAGGATGGCACAGAGAAACTGGCTCCAGCTTTCAGCAGGAATGAATTATGAAAAGGCATCCTGTCTACAGTCAATACTCCACACAGACATCCATTCTGTGCAGGGAAGGCTCAAAATACCAAACTGGGATTTTTTCTCCAACTGTCATTCCTAAGCATTGTGCCCAACCAGGTAATAATGCTAGATGTGCATAAGGGATTGCAGGCACTGTTTGCAGTACCTGGTTGTTTGCACTAGCACAACCCACCACATCCATTCCCCCACGGTGGGGGACCACGGCGGAGCCGCTGTGCGGGTACACAATGGAGCAAGCATGAAGCTGATCCATCCTGGGCGGATTAAGACTTGTGAAATTACCTCATGAACTGCTCAACAAACAACTGCTCCTAGGCTGCGCATTGCAGGAGGGGGCCCCTGGCTCATGTGACGCACTGGTTTTTTAAATGGTTACAGACGCGAGATGGTAGCGCGCCGGTATGTTAGTGACCTCCGCGTGTTAATGTCCAGGTTACCTATTAAAATTGCATTCGCGAGCCTGCTACAGTAGGGTGCGAGCGCCTGTTTGCCTCAGAGACAGTAGAGTAACCAGTGTGAGCGGTACCTGCCATCAATAACCCAGGGTGAAACTCAAGGGACATTTATGGAGAGCAGTGCAGGTATAAACAGCAACACAACAGTGGGGCTGCTGGATCTCGATTGCCGCATAACAGCCTGGTGGGAGATGTGAGACTTGCCGGAGTGTACACCAGCCAACGAGCATGCCATTTCAGGGATGCACATTCATTGTAGCAACTGGGACCTTCAAGCCATGCTTCAGGTTCCCAGCTGAATGTACAGTCGGGCGAAGGCGAAGGCAATGCCCATAAGTATTTTCGAGGCAAGCCACTTGCTGAGACAAGGGGAAAAATCCCGTGAGCGGCGAGAGTGCGGTGGATGAGAGTCGAGGGGCCAGCTACGCCCCACCCGGGAGTACTTGAGGCTCTCGACACGCGACACGCACGTTAGCACGCGGTTCTAGAGCTACAGTCAGGCTCTTCATGCTGACGTAAGACGTGGCGTGTAACTAACGAATAACGGTTACAGTGA
>NW_023339984.1:1613037-1615059 GCF_004916995.1 Morone saxatilis | reverse complement strand
TTATTTTAAAGATCCCTTCCAGAGACGTATGCCGACAAAACCACACAAAAGAAAGTCTACTTTTAAAATCCTAAGAACTCATCTACTCCTTCTAGCTCATAAAAAATGCAATCACAATCTCTGGCCGTGAACACAAGATGTTCTCCTTCCTTCACTGCTAAAGTCCATTCTCAGTGGATGGCGACTTGGTTGGGTAGGTTGTGCTCATCGGAACACCGGTGTACACAGTTGATCCTGACCAGGAATGTAACTTCCACAATTAGTTCTCTGATGCTCACAAATCATTGCGTGTAGGCCGCCGCCCAGCTTAAAAGTTTCTGATGGTGTGAGGATGGCACAGAGAAACTGGCTCCAGCTTTCAGCAGATGAATATGAAAACATCCTTCTACAGTCAAACTCCACACAGACATCATTCTGTGCAGGGAGGCTCAAAAATCCAAACTGGGAATTTTTCTCAACTGTCATTCCAGCATTGTGCACAAACCAGGTAATAATGCTAGATTGCATAAGGATTGCAGGCACTGTTGCAGTGACCTGGTTGTTGCACTACACAACCCACACATCCATCCCCCACGATAGCTGTCCTACATCAAATGACAACATAAGTGATCCATCCTGGGATTAGACCTTGTGAAATACCTCATGAACTGTCAAACAAACACTGCTCTAGGTGCCATTCAGGGAGGCCCCTGGCTCATGTGAGCACTGGTTTTTTAAATGTTACAGACGGAGAGGTACTATTTAGTGACTCCGCGTGCTTTAATGTCAGTTCCTATTAAATTGCATTCAGAGCCTGCTACAGTAGTCAGGCCTGTGCTCAAACAGTAAGTAACCAGTATATACCTGCCATCAATAACCAGTAGAAACAGTGACATTATGGAGAGCAGTGCAGTATAAACAGCAACACAAAGTGGGCTGCTGGATCCTATTGCATAACAGCTGTGGAGATGGAGGAGTGCCATGTACACCACCAACAGCACTGCCATTTCAGGGGATGCACATTCATTTAGCAACTGGGACCTTCAAGCCATTTCAGGTCCCAGCTGAATTACATCGGGCGAGGGCGAAGGCAATGCATAATATTTTCAGAGCAAGCACTGCTGAAAGGGGAAAAATCCCGAGCGGAGAGTGGAGTGGATGGAGAGTCAGGGCAGCTACCCCACCCGAGTACTGAGGCTGACACGCACACGCACGTACACGCGGTTTAGCTACAGTCAGCTCTTCATCTGACTAACGTAACTAACGATAACGTTACAGTGAGAAAACAGAAAGCTACGAGCGTGAACACACAGGGAGAGTGGCATTAATGCATGATAAATAACGCCAACCACATACCATACGTGGCTGCTTGCAGGCGTTTTCATTAAAAAAACAGTTTATGCTTTAACTAAATCGTAAAAAAAAAAAAAAAGTAAAAAGAAAAAAAAACCCACTCACTTCTTGTACGCTAACTCGGCTCAGAGTGAGCTGGTTAGCTAACCTAACGTTAGCCGTTTACTCACCCATCTCAGCAGGATGTTGCTACGGAAAATAAACCAGGGTGTTAAGCTCTCCGGTTCAGCTGGAAACCGAGTCGAACTAGCCGGAGGCCCCGCTTTCTGCACACTGTTCGTCCCTTAAACCGCCTTAAACTGGTGAAGTTAGCGGGTTTAGGTTAGCTAGCGAGCTAGCCCGTTAGGTAGCGACAGCAGCCACCGGGCCGGTCGGGCAGTCCGCTCAGATGGATGCTGCTGTACAGCGGCCTGTACACCGGCTCACTACCACGTTAACACATCTGACTTCCTCTCATATCCACACCAACAGTCAGACCTGCTTGCTGGCGCTCCCCTGGACGACTGGCTCAGTCTGACATGCCCGAGTCAAGCCAGCAAGACGGAATTAAGAGTAGGACTTCCGGTACAACCTTCAAAATAAAATCTTTAATTTAAGGTTTATGGGACACATCGCTGGAAAGTGGCAGCCTAACACATATCTGAAAGCAATATCACTATTTAAAGCTGCAGTAGGTAATTTAAAAAAAAA
>NW_023339984.1:1599711-1612944 GCF_004916995.1 Morone saxatilis | reverse complement strand
AGAATCCACCAGGCCTGAATGAAAACAACCAATCAGAGCAGAGAAAGATGGAAACACTTTGTGTTGGTGGCATGAAGATGATTGATTGTTGTGTCTCATTTGCAACATTGGTATTTTAGGACCTGGGAATGAGACTTAACAATTAACTATGTACTTTACCTATCTAATATTAGGGAAAACTGTCATAGTATAAAGCATAAAATATTAGGTTATAATGTAACCTAATTGAAAAAGAGTCCATCCATGCATTTTTCATTCTGTGTCCAGCAGTATTGCAGTTGTGAGCACAGATCATTTTTAAAGCTCCCCTTGGTGACGTATTTAAGAACACTCCTTTGACAGTGAGTAGCCAAAAAGCATGACAGTGTAAAGATTTAATTTTAGGAAAACAAACAACATTGACCTGGACAAAATAATCTCACCTCAAGGTCCACTCAGAGGCTGTTCTGGAGCTTTTGATCATATCACACAATCTTTCTCAGCAACTTCCTGGGCAGCTCCATCTGCCGAGGAAGATTGGTGGATAAGATTAAGAGTTCCATAACAGCTTTTTGTCAGCTGATGCTGCCACTTCTGCATGACCCTGATCCTCATATGTATGAAACATCAGGTGCTCTAAATACACATCAGTTATTAATGGAAGAGGATGGGTGTGGTGTATTTTATCCACAGAGGGGCGCTGTGATACCAAATGTTACATATCCAGTTTCATGAAGCTGAATATGGATCTTGATGAGTCTCGTTTTCCTGTGGTTCCTTTCATTTACTATTCACTCAATACTGTACTTAAGTAAAACCTTCAAATACTTTACTTGAGTGTTTCAATGTTATGCTTCTTGACAAAAGGTAATGTCAGCTGACCAACAGCTAGCAACCAGCTAGCTTAATGTTATGTTCATAACATCTGTAATGTTTGTAATATCAGTGTGAGAAATTTGTAGCTTGCTAAATAGCTAATAAACACATATCTGACTAGCCACAAGGTGCCCCCACCTCTTAATGTAAGTGGTTCTTGGTTCCAGACCAACAAAGTTTCGGTGCCACATTGGAACCAGCTTTTATGGCTGATTCTTTGGCTGTTGAAACTCCAAGAATTGGTCAAGGATTAGCCACCAGCTCCGGACCCACCATGAAACCTTTCTGGGCTTTTTTAAAACCTTTTTTTAATAGGATAGGTGGAGATGGACAGGAAAGCAAGGTAGGGTGGTTGAAATGCAGCAAAAGGCCACAGGTTGGAATTAAACTGTGTCCATGATGGTAATCTGGTATCTTGCTGATGAAGCAGGTCATCCAGTTGGTCACATATTAACATTTTATTGTAAAATAAAATGTAAAAAACAGTTTGTTTTGTTAGACCAATAAGTCATTTGTAATGTGCCTGCCATGGTAAGTGTTTGTAATCTTTCAGAATGGAAAAGAAAAAAAGTAGAAAAATGTACAATTGTACCCGTTTATTTAATGTGTTATAAATTCATTTCATGAATACTATCAGTAGTGGTTGTGTTGTGCTTGCTGTTCAAGTTCAGAAGCATGGTTCTTGTGCTGCCAAAGAGACTGTCCCAGAGGGAGGCTGGTACCAACAGTGTACACACTGTCAGTGATGCATGCAGGTGCTACCAGGTCCAGGTCAGCAGCAGCCAGTCCTCAGAGGAAACACGGCTCCATAGCAACCAGCTAAGCTGTTCAGCACAGCACACAACACGAAAGTGCAACATATAAAGGTTTTGCTATTCTTAGAGCCATAACACTAGTAGGGGTAAAAATGTCAAGTTTATCCTAAGGGTGGTGTTAAAAGACAGGTCATGGGAATGTTAAAATTCAAAGGTTTCTTTCTCTGGAGAACATGAATGTGCACAGCAAAATCCCCAGCAATGTCCACATCTGATTGTTAGATATCCTGTGTGAAAATCCAGTGGAAAAGGCTCATCTTCTGAGTAATAAGAATTTGCTGATGGCTAGAAATCTTGACAATGCATCCATCTATAAGATTTTGGTATTTCTTGTGCACCGCTGAGAGTTGACCTGATGGTGACGTTACTGGAAAGTTACAGGTCACGTAAAGTTTCAGGATTCAGCATCTGGGGACTATGAACAGGGTGCCAACTACAGGGGAGCCACAATGAGAGAAATTTTGGTGGGTCTGTGTCTTCGTCATGGATCATGTGTAAAATTAGGCAATTATTGATGTATGTTCATGCATGAGGGCGATTCATCAGTGATCACTAATTCACTTTATTTAAGATACAGGCATTCATGCTATTCTTGCCATCACCACTGAAATGTGGCAATAACTTCACTAATTATAACTCAAAGGGTTAGGTAAGTTAGATCTGATATATGAACTTGAGTCATGTGGTCTGTGAACGCCAGACCGAGTCCACGCACAGCATCCACCAGGAGCTGACATCAAGGACATTCACATCTGACCCAGAGACCATCTTTGAACAGACAGAAGTTACCACTCTCCCCACACACAACAATCATATGACTGACGTCCAACACTTATGTAGGTCATGTAATGACATCTGAGTCAGTTCCACTGGCTAAAAGAACAGCCGAGCAGCATCCCTAGCAATTATGCCCACATTCTGCAGCTCATGATGGAGGTGCAGTGCCAGTGCAGGCAGCAATGTGCCTTTTATGCAGCCAGACAGATGGTAAGGGCATGAGGGTCGGGTGGAGGAAGGACGTGTAACATTTCTGACTTTCGTGCAGGGGACTGCGTCTCACCACAGACCTGCAAATCGTGTTTGCAAAGAAATCAACAGTAACCATGCTTTCTTGTTAACAGTAACCAAATGCTGTAGTTGCCTAGCTTTACTCTAGCCGTGCAGATATTACAGAAACAAAGAATTACACTTTCCCACACTATGTTAAAAATATAGAAATAGGGAGGAAATTTGAAAAAAAGTTTACCTGAATTCCAAAGTTGAGCAGAAAGGGAGAAATTAACCCTGATTCTAGGGTAAAAGAAAGAATGTGCAGTGTCTGTGTCTGCCAAATATGTCACTTCCTGCCACAAAAAAGACAACCAGTGGAACATAGATATATATAGACAGACATTTATAAATATACATTATAATATTCTACTTACTGTCACATCTCCATTTGTTTGACTGCTTTTCTTCTGTTGTCATATTGAAATGTTACTCATAATAACTTTATTTATTATTTATTATTACATTACATTTATCTATTGCATTATCTGTTATATTTTATATACCTATTGCTATTCACATTTTTGTTAATTTCATTTCATTTTAACATTGTTTTCATGATTGTAATTGTGCTTTCACATTTTAAAGTATTTCAGGTTCATTATCCATGTTTTAGGAGGGTGAAAACTCAAAATAAGCTCCAAAGCAGACTCAGACCTCAGATTATTGGTCACACATAATAGTCCCAAGGAGCTCCAGTAGATGGCACCATAATCACAGAACAGAACGGATGATTTAAGGCGACACCTGTGTTGCAGTGAGAGGAACAGAGGGACCACGTAGAAGAGGACGTTCTGGGGACCTTGCACAACACTTCTCTAAAGGTGACAAACTTTCACAGAACATTAGGGACCTTCCTACAATGTCCCTTTTTGGCTATGCCCGTGCTGCAATTCAAAGTTCCCTATGACTTTAGGAGAACTCACATTCTTATTAAAACATAAAAAAAACAGGACATTTGGGACATAAACAGAATGATCAGTTATTTTTATAAGTTACATACTGCAGCTTTAAAACTCACACAGAGTCTGTTTGCATAAACCTACAAAATAAAGTTTCAGCTTGAACAGCTCTAGGCGATAAAGGTCAGACTAGATCACAGAAAATCTTGAAATCATTCTTTAATATTCAACTTCCAAATGGCTCATTTTGCTTTAATTCCTCTGCCTACAACAGCTGGTGTCACTCTTAAAAAGGAGAAAATGTCAGAGACACCTTGTGTGGGGGAAGGGTGGTTCCCTCCCTCCTTCTCTCCCTCTCTCTCCCTCTCTCCCCAGTAACACACACTCCCTCCCTCACACCATCACTGGCCATCAGCAGCAGCGTCTGACGGCTGCATCCCTTTGCTGTAGCAACGCGGCTCCCTCCATCCTCCTCCTGCGTCGTCTGCATCTGACATCCCGACCGCAGGAGCCTTTTGTGTCTCCACGGGGGCCATTGTTGTTCCTTCCTTTTTTGGAGAAAGAACAACACCATGGACATGATGGGTAACAGAGAGCGACGAGGCGTGAATTTCAAAGGCTTGCTGAGGAGGAATTGGCTCTTGATTGCCACGGTTTTATCAGTGCTGCTCGGTATGTGGAAGCCCCCTTAATGTCTGCTCATGTGTGCTGAGAGAATGAGACGCTTTCATCTTCACAGATGCCATTTTTTACCTTATCTTCATTGCTGTTTATCTCCATGCCTCCTTCTTTGTTTCAGTCTTGCTTTCAGCTGCTGTCACTGAAATAAATCAACCTCTTTTGCATCAGCTGGCTGCTGCTTGACTAAAGAGCAACAGTAAAGGCTGAGATGTGTGTTAAGGAGCACAGGCATTTGTGTTTCATCATTAGCTTTCATTAAAGGAAGGAGGATGGGCACTGAGTTGAGTGGTGGTGTTGTGGGAGACATAGCTTCTGTCTTCCCCCCCTATGTCTGGACGTGTCTCAGTCAAACGTGACCAGACTGAGGGGACAGCTGATGGGTCTATGTGAGGAGTCCCAGCACTGAGGCAGCACAGTGCATAGAGGGTATACAGTATCATCAGGTGCTTCACACATATGGGCTTCAAATGTTTGTGATTGAGTTATTAGACAAATTGTCTTTTCATATCTTTGACTGAATCAAGATCAATGTCAATCTCATGCCTGTATCAGGGGGCAATTAGCCTAGCTTAGCATAAAGACTGAAAGCAGGTGGAAACAGCCAGCCTGGTTCTGTGCAAAGTAAAAAAAAAAAAAAAAGCCATGCAACACATGCCTAATGTGTATCTATCTATCTGCCCAGTCCTTATGCACAGCATCAGCTGTTGTTGGTCAAGAAGTAGCGTCTACTGAAATTGTAATTTTTACATGTGTTTGAGATGGATTGAAAAAGAAAGATTCACTGTCTTAATTAGCGAGCTTTAGAGGTGTTGGTAGGTGTATTTTTGAACTTGTGACTGAGACAGGCGTGTTTCCCTCTGCTTCCACTCTTTATGCTATTGATATGCAGTGTGTTATCTCACTGTCAGAAAGAAAGCAAATAAAACTTTTCCTTTAACCATTACTTTACTGTTTTACTCTGCCCTAAAGTAATTACACAAATTACAGACCTGAAATCAGTATTTTCCTGTTTTTGTCTGTGGAGTTCTGCGTGTCGGTAGTTGCATTTCTAGGTAACATTAAGAATACTTTTATAAAGTAAGTCCAGTTGAAATCGGCTTTCTTGTTCTGTGTTCTCCTCTTTTTATAATGTATTACCATCAGATCATTTATTCCTAAACTGTATCTGTGTAAAGTACCAACGTCAACAGTCACGGTGACTAACAGCCAGACAGCAGCCACAACAACAGCCACAGACTTTGTACTTTGTACCCATACTAGATTTTTAGCTAGTGTCTCCTTCCTTCTCTTCCCACAAACATGAACACGCCTTGTGTTGAACATTTGATTTTTAAGCTACCTAGTATTAGAAAGAATAATCAGTTTTGTAAAGTTTTTTGTGTAAAAAAAAAACAAGCAGAAAAAGAATAGCATTAGCATGCATCTGCAGGCTGGACTACCAACTGGGCAAAGTAGGCAATGGCCCCACATTCCAAGGGGCCCTAAAAGTCCCCAAGAGTCCCAGGTTCTGTACATGTCAGTAGGTTTGGGTAATTCCATTAATTGCAATTTATACCACAGAAGTGAAATATATGTGTTTTAAAAGGCCAAACATAATAGACCTTTTCACAGCAGCCACTTTGACATAAAATAGGAGGGTAAAGAAGGCAGGTGTTAGTAATGATACTAATTAATTAAGGTTCCGTTCAGTCAGGGTGCTGCATGTTGGTTCAGACTTCCTACAGTAAATAAGACAGAGCCTTTATTACTGTCATTGGTAAAGCCTGTGTTTACCCTACTGTTTTACGTCAAAATGAAAAAGGTCTATTAGGGCTTTATTACAAGGACAGGAGTGCATGCAGCAGTTTAACTTCATGAAGTGGTAGTGGGCTTGAGGATAAATTAAGCCCTATTAGATCCTATTAGAAGTATAGACCTTTTTATAGTAATAGTAGGGTAATAGTAGGGTAGACACAGGTGTTACCAATGGTATTAATTAATGTTCTGATCAAGTCAAACAGAGTGAAGATGTTGTGTGCATGTTGGCTAACACTTGCTACACTAAATGGAACTGACATTGGTAACACCTGTGTTAACGCTACTATTTCATGTCAAAATGGCTGCTGTGAAAAAGGTCTATTAAAATAGACGGATAGGAGAATTGTAAATGTTGTATTTATTTTTTGGGCTTTGTTTATTACAATAAAAACTCTGAAAATGTTGAGGGTCATCAAATAATGAATATACATTCACCAACAGCTATATGACATTGAAGTTTACTGAAATTAAATTGAACTATTCATCAACTCTTTTAGTTAAACTATTGGACAAATACAAATTGGGACCTAAATGTAAACTCAGCATTAAAATTCAGACTGCTATTCTGCTATCATCAAGGATTTTTGGTACCACCTCGGTCTAGGCTGCAAGCAATCTGAGTTTATTCTAAAAGGTTATATGAAACCACTACAGATGACTGCTTGGTCCCGTGACACGGGACATTTTGCACAAACAATGGATTTTTCAATGTTTTATTCCTTCAAAAAAGTAGAGGTACCGAAAGCAAGTCGAGTCGAATCATACTGCACCATGCAGTGGAAACACAGCTTAAAAGGCCCAGCAGGTTTGTCAGTTGACTAATCAGACCCTTTCAATGTCATTACTGCCTCATTTCAACTAAAAACACATTTTTAATGTCTATCAATGGCATTTCAGGCAGAAGGAGACAAGCACGGTGAGATGTCTTGTTCCTGCGTTTCCTGGCCAAAATTCTACTTTTACAAAATCGTGAACTTTTTATTAAATGATACACTTCTTTGGATTTGAGAATGACTAACTTCACACAGAGTACCTTTACTTTCACAGTCAGTGCTGAAGTGTTCAGTTGCCACTGCAGTATTGGCGGCAGTGCTCAAGTTACCGCTCAGTTGATGGATTTGTCTATATTTTCCTAAAGTTCCTTGTTAACCTGAAGTGGTAAATGAGATATTACATATCATAAACTGGATGATGGTTACTGAAATTCACATGGAAAAACAATCCCATACAAATAATTAGCCAAAAATGGTAAATCTATAGCTTCACTGAGGAGGTGTATCATTTATGTGTTACAAACAAAGCGTCAAAGAAAACAGCAGCTCTAAAAACAGAAAACTGCAGCTGTAACACTTAATGCCTTAAAGTGTTAAAATTGTAGCAACTGTTCTGTAGTGTCATTTAGCAACCACATTTTTTAAGACACGTAAAAGCTTCGGAATTCACAAGTGGGGTATTTATTGGCATATTTCAAGTCGTAGAACAAAATGCTAATGTTAACCAAATACCTTTTTTCAGGCATCTAACCAAAAACCCATTCAAAAGCACCCAGTGACTTTGAGGAGAGGGAACCGGAAATGCTAGTGCCTTTCAGGACTCATTCCTGCAGCAGGGTAGAATAAGGACCAAACAGCTCCACTTTGAGGACAACCTGCAGCTTGCTAAATGTGAAAGATTGAGTGAGCTCCAGGCCAGCTGCACCAGGTGCTTCAGATCTACAGATGCCAAAGTATAGGCATCCACGCACAGTTTGCTGTGTCATCGCAGTGTTTTACAGGCATCTTTAATGGTGGTCTGGTATGCGTGATAACAGATGGAGGTTTGGAGTGCATTACTAATATCATTGAGTGGGATACATGTGAGGTTTATAGCTGGATCAAAGTGTGTTGTGCCTCATGAAACCTCACTGATGTGTGAAATAATGTGACAGTTTCTCATGCAGAGCAAATTCTGCATTCATTTAATTGACATATTACTAATTCTAATGTTTTTTATAGTGAAGTTGCATTATGCTTGTCCATTCTACTTGAGCCATGTATATATGCTGCCACCACTGCTGTCTGCTCTGTGATCCAAGCACTTTCTTCAGCTGAACCCAAGACTTCTTTCTCCCTGTCTTTCAGGGATCAGTTTGGGCGTCGTGGTCAGAGAGTATGCGTCCCTCTCCCACCTCCACAAGCAGTATTTTGGCTTCCCAGGAGAGATCCTCATGCGAATGCTGAAGCTTGTCATCCTCCCACTCATCATTTCAAGCATGATAACAGGTAACTGGAGTATGATTTCTGGTTGTAGTCATAGCCTCACCAAATGGCACATGAATAACACAACATTAGACTTTCAAACTGTGTGCAGTGCATTTGGCAAACCTAACTTCTGTGACGAGACTTTGTGTAAAGAGTCCACATATGGAGGAGGTTGAAACACAGGACTTTCACCTGGAAGACTGCAATTCGTATCCCGTTTGAAACCAAAAGTCAGCTCTGACTTATCTTAACTTACACAACATATTTAAAGGTCCTGTGTGTAACATTTAGAAAGATCTACTGGCAGAAATGGAATATAATATTTATAGGTATGTTTTCATTAGTATATAATTACCTGAAAATACGAATTCTACAGTAATCCTAGTCCTACACACCTTTAACTAAGTAATTTTGTGCCTAAACCTAACCAAAGTGCGACCGTTTTACAACGTTACCAACAGAGGTCATCTGACCACGGCCACGAAGGTCATCTTCTTTCTTTCCTGTGCGTCCAAAATCCACAGAAGTTAATGGGAAGGATTTACGTGACAACCAAAAGCATTAAAAGAAATGAGTCTTAAAAGTGTGAATTGAGTTCATGTAGACAGGTCCATACTGAAGGTATGATGATCCAAGACAACACAATCAACAAGTGACTAGAAGTTCATTCATTTCCTGTAGAGGTGAGCAGCAGCCCAGGAATTACATTAATTCTGGACGATTGTAAAGAACAATATTTTTTAATTACAATGCCAGTGTTCAGCACCAGTGCAGAAGGCAGTGTGAAAGTGCATGCCTAGAGGTTGAGAAGGTGGGGGCGTGCATGGCCTTAGCCAGCAATGAGGTCTGGACCTCTGTAATTATTTCCTAAAACATTAGATTTTGATTCAATTTTTAAAAACAACGTGGATAAGGATTTAAAACGTCTGTCAATTTGACATGACAAGATTTCCTAGCTCCTTTTGCTTTCCAATGCTGTGCCTTCAAATCACAATTACCTAAAGGTAGTCAGGTGCCATATTTATCCCTATAATTCGTTGATCAATACTGAGAAATAGCTCTTGTTCTTAATGCACATAAGAATTAGATTTACAATATTTTATTACTTATTTTAAGGGGCATATTATGTCTTAGTATATTTACCAACAATTTTGATAATCGATTCATATTGCAAGTCATTTTTCAAGATATTTAACTGAATATCTTGGGTATTTGTAATGAACATTTTCCAACAATGACAAAAGAATTCATCAATCAATTGTCACAGAGAGATGAACTGACAATAAGTAATTAGTTTCAGTCCTACTGGACAGTCACAAATTTTGAGAAATGTATAGCTGACAGCAATAGCTCTGCTAATGAGATGCAATCAGAGCGTGTCAGGCTGTGTAGTTTGTTTGCCTCCAGTCTGAATGCAATGATAACCATCTCTGCCTCTGTTCTGCTGTCTACAGATAGGATACCCTGGGGATTACCATTCACAGTGGGATAACGGATACTCAGGGGGTGAATGTTGAAAAATGTAATTTAGGAGCTGCATTACATCTTCTCTAACTAATCCCTTCACCTCATCCACAGCAGCACATCAAGGCTCCCTGCTGAAATGGAATTAGGCCTACAGTTCAGTCTTACCGCTGCAAATTGAAGCAAATAGATTGATCTTGCTTATCAAACATGTTGGTTGGATGTTTGTTGGTTGTGTTGAGCATTTTGTTCCATTGTTTGTCCGTGGCAGCTGTTCTCAATTTATTTGTTCAGGATTTGTTTTTCCCACCTGCATTTCCCTGGAGATTTCCCCACCTGCGTACCATTATTGTGTACCACAACTTACTCAAGAATACAGGCAGGCCTGTATGAATGAGAATGGCTGGTTGCACTCACCCAACAGTTTATTCAGCTTTCACTTTAATTCAAGCTTTCTTGGTTATTGATACATGTTATAATTATGAAGACTACCAATATTTCTAGAATTGGCACATTTGATTTCTCCCATGTTTTAAGTCAAATAATTTATGGATTCCCACAGTTTGATGTTCCAACCGTGAACCACAACGTTCATTGTCCAGCAAGGGACCTTTGGTGAACGACATTCCCAACTTCTGTATGCCCATTGCACTGTCAGTGATCAAATAAAGGCTTGAAGTGTAAAAATAACTTCATTATCATGAAGTGATGGCTGAACTAATGGAAGTTTGCAGTTTAAAGCTCAGTTAAAAAGTTAGTAAGTGTACTTTAAAATCAAAATTTTGTAAAACTACTACTTCCAAAGCCTTTTTAGTAAAGGAAAGCATCTACAAACGAATGTACAGAAAGTGTTCATATCAACATGAATGTCAATGTACATAAAGAAATAACATGTGTTTAACCAATTCTACCTACACCTGTTCTGCCTGTGGTATTTTTTAATCTTTAGAACTGAAGGCCTTCAAGGATTTAGTATATACTGTCAGAGTGCTTTGATGGTAGAGAGACTTTATATCTTTAAGGTTTCAGATAAAACGTTGTGTTGCTGGTTGAATGTTAAAGGCCCACACTGTACATTTTGATCAGATAAACGATTATATACTCACATATAAATGTGAACACTTTCGATCATTTCGAAATTCTTGCACGATTTTCAAGTGATCAGACAGAATCTCCAGTCTTGTTTTTTGTTACTTGGTGGGACAAGGTTTTTACTTAGATTTCGGTCATTTGCTTTTTGATTGTGCTTTTTGTCCACAGGTGTCGCAGCGCTGGACTCTGAGGTCTCAGGAAAGATAGGCCTGCGAGCTGTTATTTATTACTTCTCAACAACCATCATTGCAGTTATACTTGGTGAGTTGATATTTCCCCTCTCTCGCCCCCCTTACTTTACCTCTCTCACTGTATTTAAATTATCCTGTTCATTTCAGTGATATTGTTGTCATTGAAGCATACTGATCGGTGTCATCCTTTGTAGGCATTATTTTGGTAATGACCATCAAACCGGGAGTCTCTCAGACGGCTGAGCACATTGACAGAGCTGGAACCACGCCCAACGTCACAACAGTTGACACACTCTTGGACCTCCTCAGGTGACCTCACAGCCACGAGACAATTTCTCAAATTTCTCATCCCCCTGAAGTGTCCTCTCACTCAAATGCTAAAGTGAAAGACTGCAGGTCTTCTAAAACTGAAATATGTGTCGTTCAACCATTTCAAAAGTGTTCAGACTTGTTCTGAATAGCAAAAAAAATAAAAATTAATTGAGGGATGTGATTGGATTTCAAATCAACAGGGGAGTGACAACAAAAGTAAGGCTGTAACGACTTATTTTTATGGGGGGTGACTGTAATATTGTTACTGAAATTTTATTAGTAATTCACTTACACTACTCGTTATAGTAATATTATTACTGTAATATTGTTACTATAACCCAACACTCCTCGAAACATTACATCAACTCAGGCAGTTATGTCAACTCGAAACTTTACATTAACTCAACTCAAAACCATTCCAGAGCTCTGTGGTTCACATATCCAAGTTATCAGTTTTTTCTAATTAACTGAACAACTAAACAATGAAAAGTTACACTACAACATTCAATTGACAAATCTTGGCATTCCTGGGGAAGGCATCTGCAAAGAACTGATGTTTTAACTCCATTACCTCTGAAGTACTTAACCAGATTCTTCTTCTTTACCAATATGAAAATAATTCTCTGCTCATTACAATGACCCATCTGTCAAGGAATGATTGTCGTACACATCATTATCTTCTGTGTCTTTCATTCACCCCTAATCTTGCCTTTTCCATCAACAGAAACATGTTTCCAGAAAATCTGGTGCAGGCTTGTTTTCAGCAGGTAAGAGGCTTTGCCGGTCCATCATTCATTCTTGTAACACTTTCTACTTTCTAAGCCTAAATTAGGGTCAGGTGTGTATATAGTAACCATGTGAATATAACTGATGTTGTGAAATATGACCAATGCTGTAGTACAAGACCAAGCGCAAAGAGCTGGAGCCTCCAAAAGTTTCAGAAGACACTACTACAATTCCACCTTTGACAACTACCGTCATGGAGGTGCTACAGGTAGGTGTGCACATTATTCTCTTCCGTTCATCTTTGATGCATTGCTTTGTTTGTCAAGCAGGCAAAGCTTTATTTGCACCAGCGTTTTCTGTAGCAAACAGCATTTATATGACTGTCCTGACATGACAACAGTACGTCCTTGTTGATCCATCTGCTGCACTTAACGTTTCATGTTTCTGCACCTGGCAGCCAGTGTCTGATATAAATGCATCAGAAGACCCAATAATGAGTCATGAGTAGCTATGGGTCATTGGGCTGTGATCCTGTAGAAAACATTTGCACAGCTCATCAATGGGTCTTTAGAGTCGGCTAATGTGGTTGTGAAAGCAGCTTCCTGGCCTGGTCTTGGTTAGCTGAATGAATCGCCTCCTTGTTTCGTCTCTTGGCAGAATATAACCAAGGACTATAAAATCATCGGGACATATTCGGATGGAATCAACGTATTGGGGCTTATCGTGTTCTGTGTTGCTTTTGGCCTCGTCATCGGGAAGATGGGCGAAAAGGGCCGTATCCTCTTGGAATTTTTTGATGCCCTGAATGAAGCAACCATGAGACTAGTCCAGATAATTATGTGGTATGTATAAAAGACTGGGTGAAGTGCTTTGGCCCCATGCTTTTCCTTATTAAAGTCTTTACTTTACACTGACAAAAAGGCCTTTTGATCTTGGAAACAGTTTAGCAAAACAAAGTCTTGAGTCAAGGTTCACTTACTAGCTTTTTCCAGGGTTTTTAAATGTCATTGTGTGATCTTCCACACCTAATGGGGTTATTAGCTTGGGGCTGCAAATTCCATGCCCTGACTGAGGGTTTTAGGGAAATTGTACTTTGAGGTATGATAAGATA
>NW_023339984.1:1576068-1599625 GCF_004916995.1 Morone saxatilis | reverse complement strand
TTTTTTTAGCAGCTGTCAAAACAATGTTTCCAGAGGAGGCCCTTTTAAGAAGTTCCCATCTAGCTAAGCTTGTGACAGTGTTAGCATAGCTAATTTCAAAGTCATTTAATATTTCCAGTAACAAGCTTTTTGATTACAAGTAGTGCAGTAGCCTATAGCTTCTCCAGCAACAGTTTCAAAGTAGTTTCCTCAACATAATACTGACCGTTAGCTTGCCAGGCTAAGAAATACATTGGCAACACTACGTCTCTCCCTCTTCCCACTGGGATGTTTGTTCTTGTGACACATTTGGATTTGGCATAGTCAAAAAGAAACCCGAAACCCATCCCAAGTTTGAAGCTGAATAAGAGCTATAAAACAGCCCAAACCTGACCGGAAACCTAATAACAGGTAGCAGAATATTTTGGCTTTTTGGTAGTTACAATATTCAGACATTTTTACAGTGTCGTGTTGACAGACTGCTTTATTTGTCCAATCAACAGTTTAAACCCCAAGGACATTGATTTAACTATCAAACCAACAAATATTAACATTTTGAGAATGGCATAAATGATTAATCAATCATTAAAATTTCCATCTATAATTTAGTATAATAATTGATTTACTAATCAGTTCTAATTTCAGTTGTAGTCCAAATGCACTATTTACTGTAATCTTAGACTCGATACCCCAAAAGACTCAAACATACTGTGTTTTTTTCAGCTACATGCCAATAGGGATCCTGTTCCTAATTGCTGCTAAGATCATCGAGGTGGAAGACTGGGAGATCTTCAAGAAGATGGGTCTTTATATGGTGACGGTGCTGAGTGGGTAAGCTGTCCCATTACTCTGTATCCGCCTGTTCCAGACGCTGGGATTTATGGTTGACATTTGGGGCGATTCTCCCTCCAGTGATACAGTAAAAGCTGAGCTCTGTGTGGGCACTGATAAGGGCCAAGGACATTTAAAACTGCTCAACCTGCAGATGCAGTAATGAAATCTTGGCGCGTGCCTCTAAATCTAAGTGACACCATTAAAGACTGTACTGTAAATCCCTTCCAGTTGGGTCACAGGGTTAGTCCAAGGCTCTGAGTGCTCCTGTGACGACATGTGCACGCAATGTTCACACTTTGTTGTCGATGTTCTGTATGCAGCATTTAGTGCCTATAAAAAACTTTGTCGTGTATTATTGCTTTCCAACTTTGAATTACAGTCTATGTAATTAAGAATGTCTGCCACGATCAACAAAAAATTACTCTTTAATGTCAAAGTAAAGTCATATCTCTGCAAATGTACAATTTTATAACCAGTGAAATCAATTTAAAAGTCATTTCACTGACATTTCAGCTTGTACTCCGTTTATTTAAGGACCTTCATCACTTTATGCCTAGGTCATTTTGATCTTTCAAGTTTGTCTTTGTGGAAGGCTGTTAGCCTAACTTAGCATAAAGACTGGAAGCAGGGGAAAACAGCTAGCCTACTGATTTACTCGCTGTATCTTTGTTTTATCTGTACATAAACAGAAATGTGGAGAAGTACCAAGATTGGTGTTGGTAGGCATTGTTTTATGATTTTATGACAAAAAGGTATTTTCATAAAAAAATTACCTACTGCAGCTTTAATGGGGCAACTGAATAGTAATAAATACAATTATATTTAACTAAAAGTACTTTTTCGCGTGATGATTATAGATAGAGAATTCCCTTACAACTCGCTACATTGTTCTATAATGTGTCTCTGTTTTGTCCCTCAGTCTAGCTATCCATGCCACCATCTGCCTGCCACTCATCTTCTTTGTTATTGTGAGGAAGAACCCATATACATTCACACTGGGAATGGCTCAGGCCCTGGTGACAGCACTCATGATCTCCTCCAGGTCAGAATCCACTGAGCTACTCACTCTGCTTGTAAAGCTGAATCCTATTCCTATTCTGTAACACTAACCTCCACATTTTCATATTCATAAGGTCACAATAATGAAGCCAGTCAATGTCTTGTCTTCCAGTTCTGCCACCCTGCCTGTCACCTTCCGATGTGCCGAGGAGAACAATCGCATCGACAAACGGATCACCCGCTTCGTCCTCCCAGTGGGTGCCACCATTAACATGGACGGCACAGCACTCTATGAGGCGGTGGCCGCTATCTTCATCGCGCAGCTGAATGACTATGCTCTGGATGTGGGCCAGATTGTTACTATCAGGTACATCGTAGTTAATCAGAGGCACAAAATACAACTTCTGATACTATAAAATACTGCTTATAATACTATAAAATACGAATGTGGTTGACCAAGGTAGAAATTTCTTGCTGACTCCAATTATACCCTGTCTGGGAAACATAAAAACATAAAACTGAAGACAACATGTAAAACAACAAACATTAACAACATGAAAAACACATCAAAAGCATGTACCAAGGAAGCTATAACTGACTAACTAACTAACTTTGGTGTCTGATGAGTAATTCATTCCTTAAAAGTAATAATCTCAAAGATTTTCATTAAAGTAAATGTCTGTTTATAGCTACTATCTTTTTGGCGAATTATGTACTACAACAGGGATTGAGCCTATTGCCCACTGATGAAAGCCTGTGGCAACATTCCCGGGGGGAAAATCAAAAGCAGCCCACAGCAATAACGTTGCAAAGCGGCTGAAATCGCAAGATCAAAAAATCACATTAACATGAATTTTGCCAGGCCTCAATTTATGCGTGTGACCAAACTACAGTGGTTCAGACCAAACAGCGTTCTTTGAGGAGGTACTGGCAGCTACGGGGGTGGATGCTAGGTCTGACGCAGCGATAACACACTGTTCGTTAAACAACAATGGTGGCTGCTAAAGCGGTTAGCGTAGATGCTGCTAGCATCAGTTATATCAAAAGAGCAAAAAATGTCACTGAAGGCTTTTCTCGATGGAAAAGAGTTTTTGCTCTTCTACCGACTGACTTCAGTAAGAGTTTATCACCACAGACTTGCTCTTCAACTGACCTGTGTGTAAAGTGGCATCCTCTTTTTGTCTGGTCACTGCTAGTCTTAAACGGTCACTATGGCTGAACAAAGAAAAGATCAATGACTACAAACAATGGAAAATGGAAATGAAAAACTGCCAACTGACTGACGTCACATGGGCTACACTGTTTGGATCTCTGGGAATGAGGTCCAGAAACACCCTTGCACTTACTGCTTACTGCCATAGGAGACCTTCGAGATAGTTTGAATGTAGACACCTTTAATTCATGCATCAGAGCTAACATTTGCTATTTTTGTCGCTCATCGAAAGCTATATTGCAACAGTCTATTCTCCATTACCAGTGTTTGCCCTTCCATTTTAGAAACAAATCAAAGCTTACTGTTGATAGGAAACTAAAGTAACACATTTTGCCAACCCATCTGTCCAACACAACCTCTTCACAAGTTCTGCTTTTGCTCCTGACCGACAACCGTAATAACCTAGAGGGATTCATCAGTTTTCCTTTGGAGGGCAGTCTCCTGACTTTTGAGGGTAGGACTATGCACATCCGTATACCTAGAGATGTCCTCTGTAAATGTAAAAACTGCAGCTTAATTTGAGATGAGTGTTTACTAAGCAAATATTGTGCCCTTTGCATTATTATAAGCTACTGTTTTGGTACATTTATACTGCATATATCTCAGTACCAAAGGTTCTTCTGGCTCACACAAACAGTTAGCATCTGCTGCCATTTGGGGCCACTGATGTGCAAAATTCTGTCTTTTTGTTTCAGTATAACTGCAACAGTTGCCAGTATTGGAGCAGCAGGAGTCCCTAACGCTGGGCTTGTGACCATGGTAATAGTCTTAACAGCTGTTGGACTACCTGCAAGTGATGTCACTCTGATTGTGGCTGTGGATTGGCTGCTGTAAGTTTATCCGTTGACTTTCTGTCTGTCTTATCTTTCCTACTAAATTCTAACCTAAGAGTGATGCTGTGGATTGACTTTGTGTTGTGTTTCAGGGACCGGTTCCGTACTATGATCAACGTTCTTGGCGATGCTTACGGAGCCGGAATCGTCCAGAAACTCTCCAAGAGGGAACTGGAGAGAATGGATCTGACATCAGACGTGGACGTCGCCAACCCCTTTGCCCTGGAAGCCACTTTGGATGACGAAGAGTGCGAGAAGAAATCCTACGTCAATGGAGGCTTTACCGTCGACAAGACAGATGCAATCTCCTTTACTGAAACCTCCCAGTTTTAGCCTCTGGCTGGCTCAGAGGAGCAGAGAAAGTGCCATGCTGCTATGGGTGTCAAATGGAAAACCTTCCATCGTGTATCAGCACCATGACGAGAGAGGAAAACTATCCAGCCAGACCCATCTAAGCTCAGACATCAGCAATAGCAGCCTCCATTAAGCTTATCCAAGATGATCACCCTTCATGTCGGACATTTACAGCCACGACTAGATTAAAGTGCTTCCTTCTTACACTCAAATTGTGCCAAGATTAAGAAAAGTCTGTTTTCTTTTGAATAAGAGTGTGTTCTTTCTTGTAAAGATGCATTCAAAAGAAGAGCTGTGTGTGTGTATGTGTGAGGACATTTGTTTTGGATGTATTTGAGGTGTGTGTATGTATTTTGCAAAAAAGAAAATATCAATTGAACACAAGCAAAAACAAAACAATAATCTAAATGTGAAACTTCAACAACCCTACTTTATTTACTCCTGGGATAGACAATAACTCTCTAAATGTGTGAATGTTTTTTTTTTTGTGTGTGGCTGTTGTAACTTCTATGTCCCATAATGCACTGCTTGTATATCTATCTGTATATTTAAACTGTGCCAAACATATGAAGAGGTTTTTCACCGAGTTGCATGAAGCAATATGTTAAACAAATGCTTACCGCGGGCTGCAGACTGATTTTTTAATGGACACTTCACAGAGACTGGAGATGGTTAACAAAGGCTCATGAAGTCATTGAACACTGTGAAATTTGAGGACATTTTTTCAGAACCAAATCACTAACTTGTATTGATTTATTGCAAAGTATAATGATCATAAATAGTGTCTGTGTTTAGGAAGCAAGGGGGGATGACAGTACATTAGATAGCCCAAATTATACCTTCTCAAACTATTTTAATTGTCACTTAATGAATGTATGTGTCAATAATAATAATTATAATTTCCCTACTCTATTTTCACTGTGGTGTAGAGGTAAAATATGTTCAAATGCTCTTAAACCAATGCCGTGTGGTAAGCTTTCATCTGGTAAACAAAATTTTGCATGTTCTAGGAATTTTTGTTTAAAGAAGACACAAAAACCCTTGGGCACATTTGTCACTAAGGATTAGTTTGACATTTTGGGAAATACACTTTCTGCTTTCTTGCAGAGAGTGAGATGAAAAGGTCCACATCAATCTCATGTCTGTGCATTAAGTATGGAGCTAAAGCCACAAGGAGGTTAGCTTGGGTTGTAAAGACTGAAAGTGAAGTGAAGTTCAATTGTGGTTTTTAGATTTCTGTTTATTGTCTATTATAGTTATTCTTAATGCCTGCCACCGGGTCAGATTCCCCTATGATATCAATTAAATGAGGAGGTGGAAACACAACTGTTTTGGTCCACAGGGGCCGCCAGCTTTAAGTACTTACTGCACAAACATGGGAAAGGTATCGATTTACCAAAACGTTGAGTTATTTCTTTGATACAAGCCGCAAAAAAGTAGGTTCAAATGCAGCAGTAAAGAAAAACATTAACAGTTAGCTACAACACCTTTGTCTTTGGTAGTTTCCGAGGCAACCTTTACATTAAAACTCAATGTTGACCAGGATTAGAAAGTTCAGAACAGCAGTGTTACTTATAACAACCCTTAAAAATGAGCCAGTCCATGACAATGTCTGTTTATAGCCATTGCTTATAGGGCTGCAAACCTTACAACCTGAGCAATTAACCCTAACAATTACAGAACTTTATAGTAAATTTTACTTTGTCTTAGCTGCATCAGGTTTTATGTCATGCTCATGAATTTGAACTACTGAAAGTAAGTCATCAGTACGTGAGGTAATCTGCCTGCCATCACAGATGTAGCCATTCAGCATACATGTGCCATATTTCTGTTACATTTGCAACTTGCTAGTTAGCATGAGTAAACATTTTGAGAGTCTGAGAGAGCTTAAGATTTTCTTCTGTGGAGGGAGTGAAGATAAAAGACCTAACTTGTGTGTTATTATATCCAAACGTTACTTCAAAACTTTTGTTAGCTAGTTTGCAACAATATTGCAATATTCAAAATATAATAACAGTCAGAAAAAAGTGCAAAAGTGCAAAAAAAAGGGTTGGGAATTGCTCCCACAGGGATTGAAGAACTATGAGAGAAACTAATAGCTAAATAGTAAAACTATAATTATTTCAAGGTACTACACACAGATCTGTTTTTTTGTTCTTTTTGATGCTAAAATGTGCTTTTGCTACTTCCAGCCTAGATGCCTTGTTAGCTTCTCACTAGCTAAATGTGATGCAGACAAGACCTGCAAGTCAAAGTGTCAACCATGATTGACATTTGTGTCCAATTTGGCTGTGATTGGCTGGCTGCACTGCTAGAACACAACATAGCCACAAACAAGGCTGTAAGTCTAAAACTGGGCTTGTGGCCTTGGTTTATCACCTTGGGAGAACAATTGTGTGTGTGGTAAAACAGAATTTGATCAGTTGGTGGATAGGAAGATAACTGATTGATATTTGATTTGTAGATTTATCAAGGAAAAAACTTAGCTGGTTCCAACTTCCAAAATTGAGGATTTGCTGCTTTTGTCAGCTTTATATCATCAAAAATGTTATCGCTCTGGGCTTTGTACTGTTTCTCGGAGAGAAACAAAACTTTTAAAGATGTCACCCCAGTTGTCTATTAAATTGTGATGACATAATTTCAGATATTACATAGACTAAAAGATTAATACAAAATTGACAGAAAATAATTATGTTACCAATGTAATTATGGTATATGTTAAGCTGATATTTAGACAGAGGATGGTGCAAGAGGAAAGATCCAAAATAGGGGAGCAGCAATGTACTTAGTTAATTTTATGCAATTAGTCATTACATTTTGATAGTTCTTGTGTAGCGGCAACGATGTGAGTCTGACGATGGTGATCGGTTAGCCAGTACTTTTTTAAATACTCTTGTTCCGTCCAGGTGGAGAGACCAACAAACATGCCTCGCCTTCCTTAAAATGTCAATGAAGGTTAATGCTTTTACGCAAATGCCACAAATGATACGAATGCTTGTACTTATGTCAGGCCCCTGGCTGCACTGTTGCTTGTGATGCTCACAGCTTGTGATGCTTGTAGTCTTATGCTTTTTTATAAAATGTATGTCTATGTCTGTAACTGAGAGCTGTGTTGGCTCCATGCAGCAGCTGCATACTATGATGCTTGCACATGCACATACAGTACTAAACCTTGGAATAGGCAGTGTGGAGTTGTTTAAATGGTGAAGTTAACTTGAAAAAGACGTGACGTGGGAGCTGAGGTTTATCTGTGGTACTATTTATGCTATTCATATGTTTGAATGTATGCAGCAAGTATTCCCAGTGCTGGTGCTATAATGATAATCCCAGCATGATAATCAATATCATTGATTAAAAGCGGTCCTCTTTGCTTACTTTCCACCATCGCTAGTCTGAGCCAAATACCTTTCCAATCTCCTGGCAGAAAATACAATAATCCATTGCAACATTGCTCAATGACATTGACATATTATCCATCACATGCTAAGGGAGGTACGATTTACATTCATTACAAAACAACTACAAGCTTCTACTTAGTAGTTTTCTCAGATTGTGGTAGAAATTAAACTGCCAGAGTAGCTACAGCACAATATTGTACTGTACAATGTGTTCCATTTGAAGTCGCAAATTAGTTAAGACAAGCTAATTTGGAAAAAATCAAGTAAAAATTTTCTTTTGTTTGCTTCCAAAACACTTAACAATGCTAGTAGCTAGGTTGGCATTGAAAATTAGCCACTGTTAAAAATCGTAAAAATTCCTTGCAAGGTAAATAAGCTGATTTCAGTGGTCCAGCTTGAAACTATCACAGAAGAGATTTTCTTTGCTTGATGTAAAATACTGTTCTTAAGCAACAGCTAATGTGTCAGTACTTTGCAACGTTAGCTACTTAGCATAGAAAAAAAACAGCAAGTACTTTATCTTGCAGCTTGATCCTTAACCAAGTATAATTTTGATAGAGGTTATGAAGTGTTGAAAATTCTAACTTTGTCTATTTTCAGAATAACAAAAATGTTCAATAAAGTAATGGTGTTTACAGAGTGCTGACAGGTTTAGTGAGATTCCACATGACTATATCCTTGGGGATAACATATCTTGCCTAAGTTCCTTATCTTGGGCTTCGTGTTAAAAGGTCATTCCATTACTCTTCCCATGAAGTCAAAGTTTTCAAATCCATTGTAGTCCAAGTCTCAGTGTCTCCATATTAGTCGTCCCTACACTGCCAAAAGGGCCACTTGTTTGTAATTCTATACTGAGATAAGCCCTCGCAAATCAGGTTGTATTCTACATTTCAGAAGCACACTGGCATCAACCAACCCCTTCTCTGTACAGACAACTATTTGAGTATCTATAGTATGTGAATCAACATGTACTACATTGTGTGTAACTGCAAGCAAATAAAAGAAAGTTGCTCATTTTTTGTCTGTTTGTTGTTTTTATTTTTGATTACATTATCCACCACAGTATGGATAATGAGATGGTTCACTGTCATTTAACACCAATTTTCTTTAAAGGAATACAGAAGTTATGGTAAAAACCAAGTTGCTTGGGTGAAAAGTAATGAAAAAACTTATTATGCTTTAGGAATACAGGTCAGTGTCTTTGAAAAATACAGAAATAGTCGCACTAATATGAAAAACGTGACTTTTGATTCTAGAAAGTGGATCTGTTGATTGGTTCATGCTAAATAGCTGTCATGAATTCATCCATAACACTTTGAGTACTTCTTATCCAAGTTGGCTAATCATGACAGTTGATTCTTGGAAAAAGTAGTTTGACAATCCTAACTCAATAGCCTGGCATCATAACCTCTGAGTTTGTTTTCATATGATGTCAAAGGGTCATTATCAATGGGGGCATACCAAAATGGACCATTTACAGTATATATAATGGACAGAGCTTCCGGGTCTGTAAAGTGAAGTCGATGTGGAACTGTCTTAAACCTGCATTCTATGTAATGGCCAGCAGGGAGCAGCTCCATTGGCTGCATTAAAATACCATATAGTCTTGTGGAGAAATGAGCCGACTTTTGACTTAAATTATTAGCTCAGTAAACAGTTTCCTAATGAGTTTATGGTCTCAATCTCTAGTTTCAAGTCTTCCATTCAGCATGATGTTCATTTAGTTTAAACGACCATGAAACATTAAATAAACATTATGCAATAGGGTTTACGCTTAAATGTGTTGATGTTTTCATCAGTTCTTCATTATCTTAGTATACCTGATGCAGGTGATTAGCCACTTACATATATAATGTATGTACAGTGCACAGTGTACTGCATCTTACAATTTCTGCCAAAACTTGCTAAAATAAGACTGATTAATACGGTCACTTTAAGGAGCCTTTTGCTTGGTGTGTGGAGATGAAAGAAGGCAGGGTTTTAACTTCTCGCTTGTATTTGTCATTATTCACACAACTACTCCAGAGTGTAACACCATAAAGGCCTTTAAGGAGGTACTGTCTGAAAATGTGTATCGTTATAGCCAGTTGAATCATTTATTGATCTCGTACCTCTTTATGACAGCATGCTTTTCATCTGCCAGAATATGGTCATCACTATGGTTCTGTGCAGACCATCACACTACTGAGGATCAGCTTTCAGTTCTCCAAAGGCTTCACCTTCTTGCTTGCTTCAAAGAAGTAGTCACCTGAAATTGGACTAATAGGGTTTTTCCATTGTACTTGGCAGGGGGATATCTCCGAGCCATGCTATGAAGAACCGTGAGCACAACTCAACAGTTTTTTCCATTACAATGCGTCAGCGCAGTAAAGGCATTGTCTAAATTGCTCATGGTGTGCGGTGACTTTCTAGCGCCTCACCTGATCAGAGCAAAGCATTTCTCCTTATGTTCAACATGGAGCTCTTGGTGCTTGGCGACCTTTTTTGGTAAAACCTCATAAGCTACGGTCTCCCGACAGTTCCGAACTGTCTGTTATTTATAGCATTATTTAAAGACTTCAGTTAAAACTGAACAAGCAAACCACAAAAAAAATCAGCACTGCCACTAAGGCCTATAGTTTGACTGCTTATTACACCAAAATAGAGTTCTGTTTCAGCAGCCATTCTGCAGTAGATCTCAATGTTCCTGATACAGCCAGTGCTTAATGCCTCACAGTCATACAGTCGTGAGCAGCTATTTCTCTGATATATGGCAGTAGTTCACACAGAGCTGCATCGCCATAGACACAATTAGCTTTTAATGGCTTTTGGTTGATTTATCTTAGGACTCGACAATGTCAGCTTGATAGATTAACGCGATGGGGACTTATGACGTCAAACTGCCTCCTGGCTGCGTTCAAAATGAGATTCACAAATGAGAGAGAGTTTCAATTCTAAAAACTTTATTTTAACATAAGACAACTTATTTTGCCAGTCATTAATACAGGGTGTGTGGACATGTATCAAACCACTGCAGTGAAATACCTCTAAGTTTTGCACACACACAAATATTAGGAGAGTCTTGATATCTGAAGACTTCATTGGCAAGGTGATGGTCTCTCTCCCTGAAGGTGAGGAAAAAGACATATATGTGACATCACGCACATATAACAACAACACAACTCTGCTTTACTGCCTCGGAAAGGTTGTCCTAACTTGGCATTTGTGGGACAGTTTAGCACTTACAGACATTGGGGGTGGTGAGTCACTTAATAGGTTAATAAGTCTTGTTACTGCTCTCCTTACAATTTTTGTCAAATCAAACTCCATTTTTCCTACTATTTAGCATTTAGAGCCACTATATTAACTAAATGGTTTATAACCCACTATGATGTACTTGTAAGCCAATATGATTGTTAATTGGTGTATTTTTAAACAACTATAAGTTATATAAAAGGAGGCTGCAACACAGTTATAATAATATAAAAATATATCTTCCTAGGAAAACATTTAAGAAAACATGATATTACATGATTACATGCATCTTAACCACTAGGTCACCTGGTCGCCCCAAGAGGGCAGAATTTTTTAAAGACAAAAGTGAAGACACAGAGCAGGTCCACCTCACCTATCCACAGCCTGGCCTGCTCATAATGGTGGACCTGGAGAAATGGATCTCCTGGCTAAAACCTTGTCTATTTCGGAGTGTGTGGCCCCCTAAAACACAATAGCAGTCACATTCTTCATCATCATTGCATCTTTAATCTGTGATGTTTGGTGCATTCAAACTCAACATTTCCTGCAGCTGTTTCAAAACAAAAGTCTAGTAAGAATGGGAGGGAATGACACATGATCAACATCAACTTGAAACAAAAGCAAATCAGAAAAAATATTTTTGAAAATATATATAAATATATAAAAATAAAGGAATGTCTATAATACAAGCCTGTTTCAAATAAAGGTCTGGTTCCCTCTGCAGTTGAGGTCAATTTCTATAAGAAATTATGATAATTAAAAATAAAATACAATTACAGTTTCTATGAAGAGTAACTTTTGAAGGCAGTTCCTATTCAGATAACAGATAACACATGGGTACAGCCCACTGAAAGGAGTGATTTTCCGATTAGACATCTACAACTACAATATTGCAACAACTGAACCAATATTTTGGCCTGTATGAATGGCAACAAGTCTGAACACCAGACTGAAACAGATACTGATGCTGTGATATCTAACACAGAGCCTAATGGCATGTATTACTTACATAGACAAGTCGGCGTACAGCTTTTGGTGTTGTAAGGAGTCCTCGGACACGCTCTTGAACTTCTTCCCATTCTCTGTGAAAGCTGGACTGAGACCTAGTCATTATACCAATAGTCAGGGAAACCTTAGCTTGAGTGGCATTCTTATTAGTCATCATTACTTTTAAACATAACATTTCCAGTGTCATCTGCATTTGATTGCAGTTAGTCAGGTGAGACGTGCAATATCTACACATCCTGATTTTGCTAAGTGAGAGTGTCATTGCAGAGAGTGCCTTTAGAGTTAGGTTAGTAATTTAAGTTATTAGTTAAATACATGTAAAGTGAGCTTAATAAGTGACAAAAAATCTCACAACATTTTTCCAACCAAACTCTCGTCACGTATTTGACCCTGTTGAGATCCACTGTAGCTGGCATATTTTCTCCCAACTTATATGGAATCCTAATCGTTCTTTTCCATTTTTTTAGATTATTCTGTGTTTTGTTTGGGACTGTTGGAGGCCATTATATAGTCTAGATATTATTTTGGTGCAAGTTCTTGTCTCAAAGAATGATAAGAACACCTGCATGAATTAATTAAAATAATGCCTAAGTATCTATAAAAATCATCTATCCCAGACCATGTTTGTTCTGTAGATCTTCAGAGTTCTGAAATGCCCCCTTGAGGGTAAATGAATAATAGGTAGTTAACCCCTTAGAGGTCCAGGTCTTAAATCCACCATCGTTTTTATTGGTTGCAAAGTCTGAGTCATAGGCCCACCACCTCAGGAGTTTGGATGAATCGCCAAGTCTGCAGAGTTTGGCTGTTTCCTGCCAGGACTTCAAAAGAACAGCAAGCATAGGATAATCTGAGACCATCACTTCACCCTGTAGTTTATTATCTTTCAATAGGGCTGTTATTAGTATATCTTCTACCATTGTGCCTTCTATGTCTTTCCATTTTGCAGAGTAAGTTGGTGAGCATAGGCAAGCCAATATTTTATTCTAGCCCTTTTCCCTTGCCATATGTATCTTGATATTAACGTGTCCCAAATTGAAAATTGTTTTGGTGGTATCTCCACAGGCACATTGAAAAAGATAAAGTCATCGTGGAAGGATATTCACCCTAATTGACTCGATCCTGGAACTTAAACTCAGGAAAGGGATAACGTTTCATCTTTGCATGTCTGCTTTTATTCTTGAATTTAGAGGTCCATAATTGAGATCAAATATCTTGGAAAGGTTTTTGGCAGTGTTACTCCCAGATATTTGATACATTCTGCATCCCAGCTCCATTTGTAAAGGGTCTTTATCGCTAATGGAGGGTCATAATTAAGGGCTAGTAATGTTGATTTTATAGCCCAAAAGTAGGCTGAATTCATTTAGCATGTTCATTAATTTTGGGAGTGTGTGTGTAGGCTGCGTTAAAGTTATCAATATATTGTCCGCAAATAAAGCCAATTTCTGTTCCCCTGTGGACATTGTTACCCCCTTAATATCTGGCCTCTTATGTATCCATTGGCTCAGGGGTTCTATGAACAGGGCAAAGAGGAGTGGCGATGCACAGCACCCTTGTCTCGTGCCTTTTTCCAAAGTAAATGGGTTGGTGAGGTCACCAATAATTTAAATTCTAGCTGTGGGACTGTCGTACAGTGCTGCAAATGTCTTAATTATGGTTGTGTGGAGGCCACATTTTGCCAGTACTTTATATAAGAAAGTCCACCTTACAGAGTCAAACGCTTTCTCTGCGTCTAAGCTAATTAAAAGTGTTTCCAATTTTTTTGTGTGACTTGCCTCATTATATAAAGTGTCATCCTGATGTTGTCTTGGGTCTGTCGCTGTTTAATGAATCCCGTCTGGTCCTTGTGTAATAGCTCTGGTAATATCTGTTCCATTCTTTTAGATAGTATGGAGGTGAACAGTTTGTAGTCAATATTTAGAATACTGACTGGGCGATAATTCCCACAGTCCAGCCTGTCCTTCCCCTCCTTCGGAATAATGGAGATTATTGCTTCTCTCCATGATGGGGGGATTGTTTTATTTTCCAGTACCCAGTTCAATGTTTTCAGTAGTGTTGGAACTAATTGGTCTTTGATTATTTTGTACCATTCTGGTGTGAAGCCCTCTGTTCCCGGGGTTTTTCCTCCCTTTAGTTTTCCTATTGCTGATTGTAGTTCTTCTGTTGTTATTTTAGCAGTTAATTTATCATTTTGTTCATCTGTGACCTTTGGTAAATGGATTGATGATAGGAAGGTATCTATTTGTTGATCGTTGTTCGTTTGTAGGATCCCTTGAATTTATGATGTCATTGTTTCAAATATGTATTTATAGAAGGACCAGTCACTACCAGGAGGAACATATATGTTAAGGAGGCTCATCAACTTACCATCTAATTTGCCTGTGATCATAACAAATCTGCCTTCTTTATCTTTATATTCACATAAATGTTCATAGTTTACTGTTCTGGATATAAAAATCGCCACACCTCTCCACCTCCCTGATTTATAGGAAGAAAAGTAGACATGTTTAAACCCCATTTTGTTCAGTTTAGCGTGTTCAGAGTCATCAAGATGAGTTTCCTGCAAGTATGCAATTTGGCAAGTTTTAGCTTTTTGCTTGGCACGTTAAAAAAATATCAACATCTAAATATTATTTTCAGATTGTTTCAGTTTAAGCCAGAAACACAGCAAAGCTCATCAGTGTTGGCTTGTAGCAACATAGTGTAATGGAATTTCTTTTTAAACCTCCATGACTCTTTGACCATGTCATCATAAAACCTCATATGGCCATAAAAAGCTGTAGTTGCAGACTAGTGTAAACTTGATGTTGGTCTCACCATGTAATTTGCACCTCTTTGCACAGCTTTGTTGTTTTATTTTAATTTTGCAGGCAGCAGCAGCAAGGGTCTTTGTGATCATCACAAACGTTGATTGGCTGAAGCAGTTGTTGTCCAAACGCTCATACAAAATGTTGGTCTCAGGACAACAATCACATGGCAAAATCAGGACGTGCGTGATAATCTCTCTATTTTATGATTTGTTCCATGATGTGCTTAGCCTATCGACATATATAAAGATGGACACATGATAGCTCCCAAGTAGTGAAGCCAAACATATCGTGATCAACCCCTGGTGGCTGGCTGCAGTGTAGGTCATAAAGGCAGCTGCCTCAATGTTAACAGATGGGACATAGGCCATCAAAAACAGTGAAGCACAAGTCAAAGAAATTTTCAACCTAGTCACGAAACGGACCTGCTGTGCCTGACCTCATCCCTGTAAGACTGCCGCTGTCTTGAAGCGTCAGGACCATGGTGGTAGTCAAGGGGGTCGTGTGTTTCTGAAGAGCTGGAGTCATCTTCTGATACCCGTCCAACCTGTCAAAGGAAACAGTTTCTTACACTATCGGATAAACATCCTATTCATGCATCTGCACCTGTGCAATTCATTATGTTCAACGCTGGTCTGTTGCATTTAATTAAAGGCTCAGTCAGTGAATCTTAAATGATGCTATATTTAGACACTTGATTGAAAAGTTTAATATACATATGGTAAATCTACATTTTAGTTTGTTTCTCAACTGATTGGAATCCAATTTGAGGTGTATACTAACATTACTAACAGTAAACAACAATAAATCCCAGGTTGTACCTTTAAAAGAGCAATTTAACATGTTAGAAAATGCGGTTCTCATTTTTCTTTCTGAGAATGAGATGGATATCAATGATTTGTCTGTGACTTTAAGTATGGAGTTGGAGTCAAGATGTGGCTAGCCTAGCTTAGCATGAAGACTGGAAGCAGGGGGAAACCCAGCTAGCTTGGTTCTGTCCTAAGTTTCAAAATATACCGTCAAACACCGCAAAAGCTGACTAATTAACACACTGTATACCATTTGCTTGATTTGAAGAGGAGGGAAAAAACATTTTTCCTACCAAACCATTGGATAAAGATTTTCTTCTGCCAGTTGGAGAAAATCTCACTAAAACAGCAAAAAGGGGGAAAAATGTTTTGAGTCACAACAGCATTTCTTTGATGATGGGAACCTGACTGTAAGTAGGTTGTTGTGCAATAGAAAACTTATAGTAGGTATTCGTCATCAAACTAACAGCTTGTTGCAGTGAATGAGGTCATGTCAACAGAGCAGTATAACAATAACGGTAAATCAGTGACAATCTGTGACAGTCACAAGCTGGGATGGTAAATTGAGACTGTAAACCATATTTAGGATTAACAAAGCAGCTTTATATGAGGATTTCTACCTGTGGACGAAGACCTGGTCAAAGGTGATGAGGAGTTGGTAAACACTGCAGAGTGGTGGGGCGAGGCAGATCGACTAGCTCCAGGCCACGAGGCCAGCATCTATGCACAGGACAATGACACAGTGAGCTGGACCATTTTATTGTGAGAAGGAAACAATTCATGCAAGCCAAGTAGGTGTTCTACACAATAAATATGAAATGCTGGCTGAAATGGATCCACGTTAGTGACTAGCTTATGATAAAAAAAGCATTTTCTCTCAACAAAACAAAGTTGATTATTATTATTTTGACTATAAACTCCCTGATTTTAATATTGGTATATAATCAGGAGTGGATCTAGAGGGGTAGCAAGCCTGGTCACCCCAGCTGCCAGCCCAGTTATACTATATAATTTTGTACCATATTGTATTAAACTATACCATGGTAATGATACATTGACTTGCTTTATATCCTGTTAGTATCCTTGTGTCAGAACTAAGTATTGTCTTATTGTACTTTTGACAAATACTGAGTCACTGTGACATTACACTACAACTGACTCTCAAACCTTCTCACTGGTGAAAACACAGGAGAGGACATATTAGATCAGAGAGGTGTGAGTACACTCAGTAAAAAAGTGGAGCAGTACTTAACCTCGCTCTTCCCTGCCACCTGCTGGCTGGAAATTAAATAAACGTGTTGTTTGTGCTTACAGGCTGGGAGGTGCTGGTCGTGTCCCAGTCGGCGGGGTTGGGAGCTGCAGAGTCCAGGCTGAGTCGGGCCAGACGCTGGGCGTTTCCAGCTCTCAGAGGGGACAGGGACTGGGACCTGGGGATGTATGACGGTGACCTGGTGCTGCCATGTCTGTGACTTCGTCTCCTTCCGAGGTTCTGAGGTTGTTTCCTCTGAGGAGAGCAGGTCCTGGGTCTGCTGGGGTGTTTCCTGTTCCTCTTTATCGCTGGCCTCTGGAAACAAAAGAGTTGATATCTCAAACCTATCTACAGGCTAAAGATAGCACTATCAGTTGGGCTTTCCTATGTTAAAGCTTTACATTTGTTTCATATATATCTTATATTATATTATATTTATATGAATTTTTAATTGCAGGTAAAAGTAGTTGTCCAATCACGCTTTCTCTGGTTAAAAACATTACAAGCTCTTATGAGTTTTCTTGACAATACAGGTTAACACTTGCTCACAAACCGTCACCAGGATGCGTGTCCAAATCCCACATTTCTTAAGATCTGGGGGCCCTTCATTGAGCATATTAGGAGGGAGAGGGGTCAATCTGGGAATTAACTGTACTGTATCCACCAGGTTTTCAGTTTTTTGGCCTTTGTCTTCGGCCTTCCTCGACCTCACCTGGTCATTGTGGTCATGTCTACTATTAGTTTTTGTTATTTGTGTTGAGAAAAAAAAAATTTATAAATAAAGCAAATTTAAAAATCAGCCATCCAGGCTTTAAATGGGCATAAAAAATTGACCATATCACACCTGTCCTAGCATTGTGCTAGCATTGGCTTCTTATAAATAAATGTGGGACTTGCTTCTAAGCACTGCTTTGGCTCCAGAAAACAGCTCTTTTAACATGCCTTTGGCCTAATCTTGGAGTTGAGGTGGGTCCTCAGAGGAAAAGACACTGTGTGAGGTGAAAGGGACTGGCCGGTTTGGCCTGTTTTTCACTACAGTTAGCAGCTGCAGCAGCAGTGGCTGTGACACACAGCTCATGAGGCAGTGAAAGTAGATTAATCCGATAGCTTCAAATCGTGCCAAAAATCCTAGTCCTTATTCACTGAGTCATACATCAGTCAGATATGAACACAGACATGGTACGCATTTTTTAGATTCAGTGTGACTTACACTTTTCAAGGACATCATTATTACTTATGTTCATTGTGAATAAATGTCCATAAAATGGCCTAGAAATCACAGAAAAAAGAGGTTCCTTTTAACTTATAACTAGTTGTCTGTATATCCATGGATACATTGCAAACAGGAACTGCTAATAGATAAATCAGCATACTTTTAATGGTGCCATTTTGACAAAATTGAATATATATATATATTAAAAACATTTTTTATTACTGTACTGTATGTTTTGATCTTGTATTTTATACTGAAATTAAAACACTTTGAATTCAAGGAATCCATTAGGACACTGGGAGTGGACAGGTCTGCTGCTGACAAACACCTAATCTGGTCCAGTTAATGTGACCTGAGATATGATGCAGTTTGATTAATTCATTATACCTCATCTCCATACATTTTGAGCCACATAACATCATCTTTACCATGGGTACATTGGGGTAAATATTGATCTCTGCATCAGCTGAGCACTCAATGATGGTTGTTTTGGTGGAGAACTCCAACCTCGGAGCGATACCCTGGGAAAAAGAGGAGATTAAATATTTATACCATAATGAGATTAAGATCACATTCATAGTCAGTCATCATTATTAATATTTTTCCTCTACGGCAGTCCAGAAAATGTACAGCTCTTCATTAATTTGTGTATGTATATACAATGTACACATTGTCTCTTTTTATATTTCTTTCATCTTTATTGATATTTTTCTATGTGAAAACCTGACGTTATAACAACAGTACAGTGTGTATGTGAAAGAGACATAATTAGTGTATAAATCTTGCTGTCACATTTGTCAGGGCACCACAGAAGTAGACATTTGGAGTCCCTTTGTGTGCAACTGAAATGCCTAATGTATGTGTTTTCTCATCTGTGTCAGTGAATTAAGGATTTATTTCAACCATACCAGAGTGGTTGTGGAAACAGTAGAAAGACTAACAAAGACGGTTTTGGTGAGTTTTGTTTTGTTTCTGTCCACTGTCTGAGAGGTAAAATTAATGTTTCTGTCTATGGAGTGATAGCGATATTGCGGCTGTTTCTGGTTAAACTAAAGATCTATCTCTGTAGGGATCCTTTCCATTACGGTGTCAGACACTAAGAATAACAATGTGAGCCTGTCAGTGGCAAAAAAAAAACAAGATAATGGTCGTATTTTGATGGACGAATCTGTTCCCAAGGATTACATTGCCACTAGGAATGTAATGATACACTCAACTCGCAATTGCATACGATTTAAAATACTGGGTTTACGATACAATTTTCTCACATTTTTTTTAAGAAAGTGAACTGTGCAAAACAATGCATATTTCCTTTTCTTTGTAAAAGTGAAAATATAACATGTCAACTGCATGGTGCATCCTCAATTCTTCACCTGCGCTGCATGCACTTTGATACAGCAAGTGACACAAGCGACACTGGACGCCAGACCAAGAAAAAGTCAGAAGTATATAACACCCCCTGCTGTTTAAAAAGAGCATCACAGTGCATTTTTCATCTCACTGACTTGAATCATCACATATTTCTATCACAATTTAAGTGTCTTGTGATATATTTTTATATCCCTAGTTGCCACCATTGCAGCCCTTTTCATAAATATTTTCACATCTAACTTAACTCAGTGAATCAAGGATTTATTTTGACCAAACCAGCGTCGGTGGTTGTTGGAAAGACTAACAAATACGGTTTTAATGACTTTTATTTTGTTTCAGTCCAGTTTGAAGCAGGAATGCTAGGAAGTCAGTCAGAGTTGGGGGTGCTGACAAGAAGTCAGTCTATATAATGACGTCACACTTAATGCTAAATGCATGACATTCATGGTTATTGCATTCATTTGAATGGCTAGGATTGTTCACACAAGATTTTTCATACGAATACATACGTAAACCCCAGTAAAAAAAGGGAAAGTCATTCTTTTTTTGTTATATTTTATTATTTTATTTAGTTTAACATTTTTATTAATACTGATTATTTTTATGAATGAATGGATCTCATTATGAGTGCCCGTGGTCTAAAATGTGTTTTAGGATTATCTGTGAGGTAAAATCCCTGGTTTTATCAGTGGAGTCTCGTAGGCAGTAGTGCCCACTTGTTTTAGTCTGAGAAATTCCTTATATATAACCTTTTGAACAATATTTTTGTACACTCTAAGGCACTCTGTAAGAGGGTTGGACCTACTGGAAAGTGTGGTGCTCGGGTCATCAGAACCTCTCGATCCACTCCAGAGAAGGAGGGAACCAGTTTGGGCTCTGGGAACAAGAAACGTCGAGCGTCTTCTTCAAAGCAGGCCAGAGTGTCCCCCACTGCAAACACAAACATACTTCTGCTACACTGTGACAAAGCAAATGGGAAAGAGGTTGTCTGCGGTAATATGTGTAATTGTAACCAGTGAAAGAAAGATACATTTAAATGAAAAATAGACCTCACCTGGAGGAATCAGCTGCACCAGTTCAACTCTGGCCGTCTCATCTGAAGAGAAATGGTATCAGGTTGAGAAAGATCCGCAGCAACCTATAAGTTATGTTCTATATAAGTTCCTATAAAGATATATTATAGGAATGTTTTATGCTTTAATGCAGTTTTGTTCAGTACAATTTCTATGTACACATACTGAGAAAAAAAATGCTGAATAGATTAAATGGGCTAAATTATAAGAAAGAAATATACTGCATACAACCAAATATTATGTAACTTACACTCAAGCATTACAGCGATGTCTCCAGGGTCAACTGCATGCCTGAAAATCTGAATAGAAACAAAATATTCATGTTTATTTATCTTTCTTATTTTACGTTATATATGAATTTGCATGTACTCAATTGTATTCTCCCTCAAAGTCCCCCAAAAATAGTTTTTTTGTCCGTATTTGGACAAAGTGGACTGAGCACGTGGCAGCTGGGTCTCAGGAGGTAAAGCAGCTCCTCCTGCTGCATGACACTTTGACATGCTGAGCAAGAAACTGAACGCCAAATTGCTGTGCTTTGGAGTATGAATGTGTTCGTGAAATGGGTGGAATTGTGGGCATGTAGTGGGAAGCACTGGAGTGATCAGGAAGACTAGTAAGGATGCTATAGAAGTCCATTTACCATTTACATTAAAGACTTCAGTTAACTTGATAGAATAAATGAGTGGAAATCTAATGTGATTTATTTATATGTTTTTTAATCACACCTGATAGCAAATAGCAATCTTTATTCATTTCTTTCCTTTTTTCTTATCTAAAATGAAAGCTTATCATGTTCAAAGCACTTTGTAAATTTGTTTTTGAAAGGTGCTATATAAAGTTAATATTATTATGACTGTATCTACAGGAGTGGACATCTTGTTGGTAAGTACTGTACAGCCATGTTAAGTTTATTTATATCATTCAATACAGGCATGTCTCATGTTACAGAGAATGGGAATAACTTGATCTAACTAGTTACTGATAAATACCTTTAAAAACACATTTTATATACTACACACAGCTATTTTTCTCATTTACATTATTCAAACCTCCCTTCATCGTAGCTGTCTGTCTCCAACATGGATCATAAGTGAAGACCTGCCTTTTCAAAGGTCATCTTCTCATGGAACAGCAGAGGAAAGACGGCGGGGAGACATTCAGACTGACGGTACTGGCCCATGAAGCACATGCTGAGGTAGATATCATCCTTGGCTGGCAGATGAACTCCAGGACAAGAAACCTGAGAACAGTGGAGTAATATGAGGCATCCATGTGTGTTTGATTTTCTGTATTATCAAGCACCTAGTTGGACATATTGGACTTTCAGAAAAATGAGGAGATTGAAAAGTAATAGCGACAACGGCGATATGACAAGAAGTCAGTTGTGTATGTAGCCTCCAAGTTTGTATTCAAGACCATTAAAGACATTAAAATGTCAGCTGGAGACAGTTTTTCAGCCAGCTAAACCCAACCTAACATCAGGGACAAAGGTATGCTTGGCTTTGAGTAAAAGTGGCTTTCCTTTAAAATATTTAAAATATTTAATTAAATTTGAAAAATTATTTAGTAGCAAAACGTACTTAAGTAAAGTACTCCTTATAAAGATGTTTCACTCTCTTCAAATGCTGTGTTGGGCAGTAACTCATTACTAGTAATATTAAACTAATTACTAACACATTTCAGTAATAATATTACAGTTACCACCCCAAAAAATGATTAGTTACACTATTACTTTTGTTGGCACCCCCTACTGATCTGAAATCCAACAATCCAATCACATCCTTGGATTAAGTTTTGTAATCATGGAGGAAACTAGTTTGGAAGATGAAAACACTTATATTCAGCAGCTGGAATTACTCCCATTACTTTGATTTTAACAAACTGGATTTCAATTGTTGTAAGTCTGAATGTTAGGGGGGGGGAATGTAATATAACTATTATTGTAACTAATTTCTTTTGAAAAGAGTAATTAGTAATAAGTGATAAATTACTTATTTTTTAGTACCTAGCCACTATTAAAATGATCAATGCTACTCTAACATGCAGACGCCATATTGGATATTAAAATTGACCTTCATGGCAGGTTTTCAGAAAAAACAGAACATTAAATATTACTGAATTACCACCAGTTGCATTGAATATCTGACCCTCAGTCACAACACACACTACTGGGCAGCAGCTACTGTGTAGACGCACTTGGTGGTTGAAATGTAACATAGCTGTATTTGGCGCATTAGCTCGCACAGTTACATGCTTAACGCTTCATTTAGCACTGCAAGTTAAACAAACGCGTCCCTTTGCTGGTAAGAGAGAAAAAAAGACAAATACTAGGACGTACACTGGTGTATGCTGTGCCGTTCTCTCCTAACAGATGAATGAAGACTCTTACCGCTCTGAACTGTAACTCAACCACCACTTTCAGTGCTTTACGGGACATTGGACTCTTCTATCGAAGGTGATAAAACGGACTAGCTACAGCCTCAACAGAATAAACCGTACTCCTCTCAAGTTTAGCGTCACCGTACCTTGTTACCATGGATACTATAGCTTCCGGGTTTAGTTGCTACAGCAACCAGGACTCTCCATTCCAGGACAGTGTTATTTGTTGCTCGAGTTTATTTGCCATTACCAATCTTTCTATAATAGAAAACATTAAACACCTAAATAATTGCAGCCTACTACCTTATTATTAACTTAATTGGTCACGTGGTTCCACGAAGTCGTCGTATTTCCCGCCTCTTCATCTTCTCCTGTGGCACAGCTCCTGTGAGGTTCTCAATTTGAGATATGGGCCCCTGCAGGTTAACTTAATAACTATGTCACAATTATAAAAAATTATTCAGCTATAAATTTCATTCTTCAACCCCGCGTTGTAAAATAACCATGAATCTCAACGTAAATTTAATGTAAAATATTTCCACAAATCTATCAGTGTCCTGTTAACCCACTATGGGGCCCTGAGCTGTGCAAACTAATTATCTGTTACTATTAGTGTAGTTGTTGCTACTGTTGTCGCTGTGCGTCTGTCTGTCTGTCACTCTCTCTCTCTCTCTCTCTCTCTCTCACAAAAACTCGAGGCAGGTTTCTGCCTCTTAAAAAGGCAGTTTTTCCTTGCCCCCGTCGCCAAGTGCTTGCTCATGGTGGTACTGTAAATGTTATAAGGAGTTCGGTTTGGACCTGCTTTAT
>NW_023339984.1:1575795-1575968 GCF_004916995.1 Morone saxatilis | reverse complement strand
TTAATACCTTTATTTTGAAAACCGAAAGTGAATACGCTGTTTCTCCCCAATTACCATAATGCTGAGAATACTTGAACACTTGCAGTTATCATATCACAGTCATTATCTCGAGATCTCGAATTAATTATATCGTTATCTCGGGAAAACAAAGTTTCGTTATCTCGAGATCTCAA
>NW_023339984.1:1564249-1575781 GCF_004916995.1 Morone saxatilis | reverse complement strand
GGCCCTTTAGGGCTTCCGTAGGTATCTCTGGTGAACCAGAAGGACCACTAAAGCCGCTAAAGCCAACATTAACCTGATATAATCAAATGGCTTCCATACTGTGGTAGTTCTGAATAGGGCTTTTTATTAACAAACTGGTACCCTGCAAAATAGTTAGCTAATGATATCTTTCTCCTGGCCTTGGTAATGCTAGGTTACAGGTGTAGGTGGTATGCTAGTTAGCCACATATGCTAACATTTTCAGCTAACTTTAGAACAGACTAAAGTGGGCAATTTTACTCCAAAGATATAGACAGCAAATACTAAAGCCATTTGTGCCATGAATTAAAACTTGTCTCATATATTGGTCTGATACCAGCCCTTACCATGGTTGACTGCCAGAACCTTCCGACTGTTCATCTTAACAAAACTGCTCAGGGGGAGCTGCGCGTGATCGATCCCCAGCTCCTTCGCCCTCTCAAAGGTGATGCCCTGTGAACAAAACCAGGACAGAAATGTAAAGACCGGTTCATATCAGTGGGTAGGGATCACAGTAGGGTGTTATTGTTGCCAGACGCACCTTATGATGGTTGTGGTCCACCAGGCCTCCTATCACATAGGCCTTTTTTTGGTCCAGCTCCTCCAGCACGTTGGGAGAGTCTGACGTCAGGTAAACCAGCTCCTCCTTGGCCACCACTTCACTGTAGTGCTCCGTTTTTATGTTAATGTCCTGCACGCAACAGCAGCACCATGGTCGACATATTAAATGATAATGAAAATAACGGTTGCTTGCAGCGCTACTGTACACTGATATTAAACAAAGCAAGGATCACCGCAGTGAAAAAGCTGTGGCAGAGGTAACAGTACACGAACAAAATGTGCGTATTCACATAGAATCATAACATGAATACCAACAGAAGTGGTACATTTTGATTACTTTATGATAAAATGTTTGTCTTCAAGTAACTTGATTCTATTTAGAAATAAACTATGAGGATTTCTGATTTTAACAAGGTCACTCAAGTATGTCTCTTTGAGTGCATTCATGTAAATACCATAGAGCTGCAACTATTAGTCCATTACTCGATTAATAGTCAGAAAATTACACTGCTATTTTGATAATCGATCCACTGTTTAAGCAATATTTCATTTAAACATGGCAGAACATGCGTTTTTCAGCCTCTCAAATATGGGGATGACTGACTATGCATAGTATGACATTATAACAGCCTGCTTAAAAGTGTCCCAAACAGATACCAGAGAAACTGCTTTAATGTAAAATCTAAAAATCAGTCGTGGATCATGTTTACCTTCCAGTTGACCCATCCTTTGTCCTTTTCATCCATGCTCTGTTTCAGCTGTCCTCCCAGGCTCGTCAGATAAAACTGAAGGAGTGAGAGGAGTGATTATTCAGTAGCTCAGACAGAACTGTCTCTACTGCTTCATTTCAGTCGGCAGCCACTAACCTGCACTGGATGCAGGGCTCGTCTGTTCTCAGCATAGCAGCGCTGGATCTGTTTGTGAAGCTTCCGGACATCCTGAGGACACAACATTATCAGTCAGGAGAGTCAGCAGTGCCTCAGTTCATACCTCAATATGGACATGATGGGTGCTGCTTACTTTGATCAGCATGAGGTCGTCGAAGCCGCAATCCACCACCAGCCTCAGGGAGGTGGGTGTCACCTCTCTGCGCGGACGCTTCCTCACACCCTGGGCCTCTCCCTCCTCCTCCTGATGATTTTGCCTCTGCATCCGACGCTGCTGCTTTCTGTCCTTCCGTCTCTGCCTGCAGCACAAAGCACAGGACAGGTACATCGCGTGTGAGCAATAATAGGCCCCCACGCTGCAGACTACTACATCATGGTACATATTTAATAAACAGGACACACCTCTGCACATCCCAGTTATAAGACCAATTTTAGTCATATTATGGTTTTACTTCCTAATAATGGGGTTTATATACGTGTGTCTTCTTTTGTCAACATAGAGTTTAGGAAGAGCATCAGTGGCACCTTACTTTAGGTTATGGACAGCATATGTTATACCAATAAACTGTTATGGCACCTCTGTAGTTGAATGAATGGCTGACAGTACTACTCACTGTTAAAATGACCATACTTACTTTCGTAGCTCCCTCTCCTCTTCCCATTTCTGTTGCTTCAGAAGCTTCTTCCTTTGCCTTTTGGACAGAGTTTGGTTTTCTGCCGCAGCTTCGCCATTATTGCTCTTATTATCTGTATTATCGTCCCCCTGCCGGGCGGAAGAAGGGTCGTTTTTCACAGTATCTTCAGCCATTTGTGAAGAGCAGAGTTGGCTAATGTCTGCTCGCTAACGCCGCTGTGTCAACTAGCTGTTGATGTTAGCTCACCGGCTGCTGCTGGCAGAAAGCGAACTGGCGGCATTTAACAGCCAATCACAGCTCGTCCCTTAGAGCTTCACAAGGAACGAAAGCTTTTAAAAGTACGCCATCGCTGTGAGATACAGACACGAACTGAACAAGAATGAACTGAACCTCTGCTGTGAGATACAGACATGAACTGAACCTCTGCTGTTCAACTCAGCCGCACAGTTCCACATGTATATTATCTTGGCGCTTATGTGACGTCATATAACTGCGCCAGATGCATTCACTGCTGTCAGAACCAGGGAGATTTGGGAATGGCTCGTGGATATCATGGATGTGCAGCAACGAACAAGAAAGCTATAAAAAAAAACTCTCAAAAGATTGTCAATGTGCATTGTAATAAAAATAAATAAATTCTATTCTATACTAATTATGCTCTCTTTTAATTATGTTTATTAATGTTTCATACATTGAATTGGAACATTGCATTTGGTAAAATGATATTATCAGTATAATAAACTGAAATATAGACTTCTTTGTACAATGTAAACAGGCTTGGGGAGCAACAGTTTTTTATTGACATATTTGATCTTGAGGTACTCCAAAAGTAACAGAAGGTAATCAAGTTAGGTTATATAGTGATACTTGGATTAAGTTACTGACTATATTTTTGAACAGGTAATTAGTAAGTGTGTCTGATTATTTTTTTAAAGTTTAAGTGCCCTCCCCCAACCCTGCAGCCCAGTGTTTGACATTTTTTATGTTGATTATATTTGATATTGTCAGGATTTAAATGTTTCCAAGTATAATGGTGATGACAGTGGCAGTGACCCTTCCCTCTAACGGGACACATGGACCCAAACCATGCCAGGGAAATTCTTCTGCATTTGTTATATTCCCCCCTCATTTTCCTTTAATATACATATATGAATGGAATCCAACCCATGGGCAATGTCATTCTTAACATAGTATTTATAAACTTGCTTTTAACCATAATTACTTTGAATGAGTGGAGGACAGACAGTACAAATCTAGAATTCTGAAGTTAATGAAAAGCACCTGAAGGCAGCATTAGGTGAAGGGGGCAGACAGAAGGTGGTTTGACTTTAACTTGTCTGCAGACGGCTCTGGGATATGGTCCAACGGTCTGAGGGCTTGTGACAACATGCCTGGACGTCCTTATGCACTCCTAAAACTTGCACCCTTGGTTACAGGCTTAATTTAAGTGGCCCCACTGATATCAACTGGCCTCAGTCAGGCCCCTGTGCTAAAATTGGCCTGAACTGAAAATACTTGTATTAAATAAAGTATAAAGCTTAATAAGTAATTAATAAACATATTATATCAATTCAGTAAAGGGGGGTAGAGAGAGGGGATGACCCGCAGCAAAGGGCCGCAGGTCGGTCCATGGTTGTCTGCTCTACCAGATGAGCTAACCGGGCGCCCAACATATCACATTTTGTGTAATAAGTGAATTATGTTCTGTGGTTTGATGTTATTGTCAATAGTTCATTTGTGTATTTAAATTCAAATTCCTTAAAAAATCTTGTGTCACCCAGCTATAATCCTCATAATTTCTGATGTTGATCTGTTGACAAGCAACATATGGCTTATCTGTGTGTGTGTGTGTGTGTGTGTGTGTCTGTGTGTGTCCTGGCTAATGGAATGCGCTGCATGTACACTGGCATTAAATGCCTCTGTGTGTATACAGTTAGGGCTCTGCAACATGATCCTGCATCCATCCACCTACATACCCTCCTAACCCAGTTTCTATATGGACCCACAGCCAGCAGAGAAGCCTCTAACTCTGGCTGCTTATTTAGCACACATTCCAGCCTCAACAGTGCTAAGCCGGTTTTTGGCCTTTGCAAACACGCCGGTAATTTGTCAGTGCTCGATGGAGTTTTCAGAAGATGGAAAATGTAAATGTCTTTGGTCATCAGCTGCTTAAAACAACTGATTCTAGATAGACTACCTCAACTCCTCAACAGGACAGATTAGACATTATCATATTTGAGGAGCATCCAAGTACAACCTCTTTCTCTGAAGAGTTTATTCCATTTCCAGGCTTAATTATTGAGTTAAAAGAATGGTTAATTCAAATGATTATTTTCTTTATTTGAGTGAGATGATATTATGGTAAGCTAACCTAAACACTAGCTCTGTATTTAACATACAGACGTGAGATTGATGCAAATCCTATTCCCAAAGATATTATTTGAAATTAATTCAAATAATCCTGATACCTATTTTAAGAACTACTTAACCCTGAGAGGCAAGTGAAAAGAAAATTCTGGTCATCCATTAGGCTTTGTCTGATCCAAAATTCTGGTATTTTATGACTTAAACAGGTGGAAAAAGGGGTTTTCTTGTCAAAATCTTTTTTCAGGATAATCTTTTTACGTTCTTTAATTTCTGGTCAGGATCTTTTTTCATAGTGATGGTTGTTGTAATACTTATTTCAGCCACAAGAGGCAAAAGTGGAAACACATAAATGATCCTGACAACAAAAAAAATCATCTGGCAAAACTTTTTTTCATAAACACACAAGAGAAAACAATTTTTACATCAAACTTACAAAACAGATTACCAGATTTTATTTTCTCATGTCCCTGAAAAGGCTTCCATAAATTACTGTCTTGGTCTTTATTTGGGAAGATTTGTTTCTTTTATATGTTCATACAGATCCTACCAAATCACCTGGAAGAACTTACCTGATGCTGTGTATGGCAACTTGTCTCGACTGTGCCACGCGGGATCGAGGGACTGAGCACTTAAAGATAACCAGACACTTGATACCTCCATTGTGTTTCTGTGTGGTTTTTGCAAAAATCCTGTTAACTAGCATGAAATCTAAAACATTATTGTTTTTGTACAATGTGGAATGGACAAACTGTGTCTGTGGTTCATTCTACAGGTCATGTTTTAACATCAAGAGTAAATGAAAAATATAATAGACAGGTCTGCAAAATGGTTTCATATTTATTACATTTTCACAATACACATTTAACATCAGCATCTGTCATTCATCTCTTGTATGACACAATTTTGAACCAACACTGTACATGAAGGCAAAACACATCAAAGTTAAAAACCTAAAATAGGCCTTTATTTGAGCTTTAATTTCCCTTTGGACAAGATCATTTCTCTCTATCCATCTAAACCTACCTGTCCCTGATGTGCATTCACCATTTCATTCCACATAAAAGTCCCTTCATTCCAAAAGTCACAAACATCCTTACTTTTTCTCTTCATAACAATTCTACTTTCTTTTACCTTCACAGAATTTACCGTCTGTTTGGCTTCAAACCCCCCCTTTTCAGTGTCCATGAGCAAGTACCTGAATCAAATCAGGCCTTGCCCTGTGAAAAAAGTATTTACACTTACACACACAGATTTTTATTTCTCTAAACAACAACCTGTAATTTTCCTTGATTGCACAGTCATAAAAGAAAATAAAGTTTTTACCCATGCACACTCAAAAACTGTATCAACAAAAGTATTGCTGCAGTCACAAACCAAGGCAATGGAGGATTTGTCTGAATAAATAATTAAAGAGACCTAACTTCATCAGTGGGACCAACTATTAAAATGTGATAAAAGAAAAAGTGCACATTGGAGTAGATTATTTGTGGATCAATTCAGAAATGTACATACATAGTTTTGGAAGATTAACATCACATTCAATTGGTAGAAACAGGATAATAATAATAATAAAGGTTATTGTCAAATTGCCAGAAAATATTAGGATGTTATTTTGTCCTTGGATTGCACACCTCTACTATATAATGTGGTAATTTTATTTTGGCAGTTAATATACAGGAAGTGAGTGAATCTAGTGAATCTATGAACACCACATTTAAAGGGTTCATTCACCCAAATCAGAAAAAAACACATTTTCTCCTTTACTTCTAGTTGTCTCACACACTCACACAGTGGAGGTGAGTGGCATTTTATTTGTTTTGCCCACAGCATTGAAAATAAAAACCTTCATCATCAGTTTGCCAGGGGTCATGTTGTAGAGGAACATATTAGCCTCGGTGCAGACAGATTATACAGCTATAAACTGGGCACATAGTTTGGGTAATTTCTTTTATACAGGTTCCGGGATCTGGCATTAAGAGTAAGAGCAGGAATTATCTTTGAAAAAAACTGCTTTGAAGTCACATAACGTGTATTCAATTGTCATATAAGCTAAATGAAAACAAAGGCTAACAACTGTAGCGAACATACTTTACTGTAAATAACAAATTACATTACCATAACACTAATATGCTTTTCAGTTTTTTAAAAATTTTTTCACTCTCAATCTCAGATTATGCTGTTCACTCAGTTTAAGAGTCTACCATTTTTGGACCCCCATGTTGTTGGCTTCTTTTGAAAGACTAGTGTGTAGGATTTAGTGGCAGTTGCAGATCACAACTCCCTCACTGTACCCTCCATTCCAAGCGTAAAGGACAAACTATGGTGGCTGTGTAAAGCGCAAACAAACGCAAGTGCCTCTATCTAGAGCCAGTGTTTGGTTTGTCCCTTTAAGGCTACTTTAGAAACATGGCAGTTCAACATAGCAGACTCCATGGAAGGCGACCTGCAGTGTCTGTAGATATAAAAGATTAATTCTAAGGTAACAAAAACACAACGATTCCCATATTCAGGTAATGAATATTATATTCCATTTATGCGAATAGATACTCTTAAATGTTACACACTGAACCTGAAAAAATCTATCTACCACTAAGAGCAAATCCGATTGGTTTTTGTTTTGTTTTTTGTAATTTGGGCAAATTGGCCCTTTCATTTTAGACTTTTTGACAGTCATAATAAATGTATTGACTGCAGTCAGAGAAGTGATGGAGTAACATTTCAATCCAAAACAGGGATCACAGCTTAGCAGTTTCTACATTACAACATTTCAGCAGCTCAGAAGGCAGAAAACTGACTTCCCTAATCATAATTCAAGCTAAAACAACAACACAGTCTTTATAATCCATGTGGTTTATCTCTTTGAATATAGTACAATATATGAATACATGAACACTTCTTTATAGACTTTTCAATTCACAACAATCTTTTCACAAATATGGTATTCTTTATAACAGTAGCATAATTGTTACTGCACTTATTATAAAAGAATGCCTGATGTTGGGTTAGACTAGACTTCTAGTTTCTAAGCATAACGACAGAAAAGTAAGATATTTCCAACAGGTGATTTAAAATGAAGGGTAGGTTGGACTGGCCAGCAGATCCGCAGTCTGTGAACAATTTTAAGTACAAAATAATAAATCAAAATGTCAAAATAATGACTTACAAACAATGATACACATAGAAATACATGTCAAACAGGTCACACAGTGGAGTTATCCTAGAAGTCCCTCTTTGCCCTGCCTGCTACGGTAGAAACTCCCTTTTTAAACCTTTTTAGAAGTATTTTTTTTTTTTAAATCTGATTCTTTATATTCCAGTAAGAAAAGAGAAGTATTGGCAAGTTTTCTTTCATGTTTTCTTCAAGGTGAATTTTATTTCTTCATGCACTCATGGTACATTTATTGTATGTTAGCAAGTAATGTGCCATAGGTGTCTCTATTATGGTTAGAAATGTATTTTAATTGGCACTAAGATAAATTAAAACTTACGTGAAAGAAAACATGAATGCTTTGAGTCCTATTTAGAACAATGGTTAGTTGTGCACTAAGTACAAATGAGTATTACAACAACAAACACTGAATCATCTGGCAAAAAAAATATTTCTTTGTTCTTAAGTCATAAACACATGAAATAAACCAATTAAGATCAGACTTAAAAAATGGATCAACAGAATATTTTTTCTGACTTGCCACTCAGGGCTTCCGTATACCGTATAAAATCTGGTCATTAGATGAAATCTTCTAATGTGATATAACATGTTCAGAAATTAACAATGCAGGAGAAGTGCATAATGAGAGATCTCTAGGATGTAAATCACTGTATAGGTTCAATATACAATTATAACATTTCCAGGTATGTAAAAACAAGTGGTGGTAAATGCAGACTTTCGTGCATTTTGAAGCAATAGTAGTGACACCAATCCAACACATCATAAAAATCATTATGCAATAATGTGTTGTAAAATTACATTACAAAAACTACATGATCTTAAAAATAAAGAATTTTTAGAATGAAACCCTGATCACTTTAGGGTGTGATTGATTACTACCCTAGAAAAGTCAATATAGGCCTATGATTTTCACAATGTGATTTTATAAAACACAGCAACAAATACATACTTTATACACTTCTTGTACAAGTTAGAAAAGGAGAAACTGGATGTAAGTTAGCCCTCTTATACAAGGGCCCTGACCCGTCACCTCCAGCCAATAAAATACACATAGCACAACGAAGAGGCCGAAACCCAGAGCAGTCCAGCATCCATTCAGAGCTCAGTCCTGTTGGGAACCAAGAAAACAAAACAGACACTAAGTTCTGAACACATTACAGTAACAAACAGCCTGCTTTGACTCCTTTCCATGACCCTGTTGCTCCCTAAACAACTACATTAGAGGAGTATGGAAGCTTAATAATGACAAAAATATTAAACAATCAGTCAAGCAATTTTTAATTTGATATTTAGGAAGGCCCTGAGACCAATTTGTAATTGTGTGTGTTTGAGTGCAGATTAGTGATTTGTTTATAATTAGCCTGATAATTAGACTAATTTGCCATTTCATTTTTACCTTATTGTTATTTCTGACATCATGTTCATGTTAGTCATTTTCTCCTTGGAAGGGGCATTAGTTTGTCCTAACCAAATATCTGAACCAAAGTCTGGTATAGGTCACTATAAACACATACAACTTGTCATATGAGCAAAGAAATATTTAAGAGTTGTTAATTTTATACAGGTGCGTTTATGTTTTATGTTAATATTGTTTAATTATAATATTTATTGTATGTCATTCTTATTATATATTATTTCATATTTTATGTTTACTTATATAGCACTTCCCAGAAGCCAGTAACTCCAGCTCCAGGGTGATACAGGAATGATGTTATAGTTGGTAATGTTGAAGCAGATGTGTTACAGCTTCTTGGCTTCAAAAAGAATACACTTAATTACAACGTGGAGACAGAAAAAATTATAATTTCTTTGAGCTGTCGGAAAGATAAGAAAGGATGCAGGTCTGATTTGGACAAAGTTCTGGTCTTTGTTCCAAATCAGATTTTCAGTTTTTGTTGTGATTTTTATTTCCCATGTTTAACAAATATAAAAATCTGGGCATCAGCCGAGCAAAGAGACACAGCAAAATGTGGATATGGATAATGTAAAAGGGAACATGTAAAACAGGTATACCAGATATACTAACTCACTTCTTCAGGTAATCTAACAGAATATTATGATGTGTGGTACCAAAAGTAGTCAGTTAGACTTAAGTAAAGTTGATGTAACAAGTTTCTGGACTAATATTAGATATGTTTGCTGCAAGAACAGAATAATAATAAAAAGGACAACTGCAGAATTTGCTTCCATCAGTCTTTATTTACACTATGCTTGAGGTTTTTCGTGTCAAAATTATTGGCCAGTCACATCCAAGTACAAAGCCTGTCAACCAAATAAAATTCAATGAATAGAAAATGTAATTTCTCCCAAAACCTCTTTAGTCTGTTAACAGCTTTATTATTAATTCTAATTGCAAGTAGGCTACCAGGTATTGTGAGTGAATAGGAGCTGGTCAGTGCTTAGCCTGTAATCATCTATTCATCAGCTATTTCAATGAAGTGCGCATGTGCCGACAGTGCCTGTTAAAGTCAACAAATTTCCCCTTGGGGATCAATAAAGTATTTTCTGATTCTGATTCTGTAATGTACTGTATAGCAACATATCAATACAACAACAAAAAAACATAAGAAAAGTGTTAGCTTGAAGCTAATGAGCTAAAATAAACATCAGATATGCAATAAAACTTGACTGACACATATTTAACTTAAATTACGTATAACACACAAATATCATAGTGGATCCTTAAAGTCAAGAACAAACTGTAATACAAGATCTATGCTAGTTTGCATTTGGCATTTTGACTATATTACAAGACTCAAAATAAACACAATAAATGTTTTCCTGAAAGAAATATAAGAAGGTATACCATGCCAGAATAATTTTTTTAATTTATAGGCTAAACCAAGAATTTAAGTGCTTTGAGTTAAATGCTAATATCTGCATGCTAACATGCTAATATGATATGACTTGTTGATGTTTATTTGTGATACACAATTTTTTATGCCATAGAAATCTATTCCAAAACACAGCTAAAAACCAAACCAAATGCTCAATTACACACCTACGTAAAGCTAGAGAGTCAAATCCTGTTAAATCTAGCTAGAGATAACCACAGCTAGCCTCGACTGACTTTACTTGCCCACTAACTGTTAAATAAATTGATAAATATTGATTTTGGTGAACTAACATTTTTATTATTTAGTTTGTTATCCCACAAATATAAAGCAGAAGCTAAATACAGTCATGAATAATAAAAAAACAACTAAACTTGTCCAGGTAAAAAGCCCAATGTTAGCTTAGCAGAGTAGCAGTAACTGCAAGATCATGTTTTGACTCCATAGTAGAATTTGCCGCGGTCAAGTTAACGTATTAAGGTGTACGTTAATATATTATATTCATTTTAAGGTCATTATTATGAGTATCATTTTAAAAATTTGAGTAAATAGAAAGCTCAGAAACAAATTTTAAAAATTAGGAATTACATCCTATGCATCTGTTACAGTTTAACCAGTGAGCTGAAAACAATTCTTTCTCAACTTCAGCTTTTCTGGAGTTAGTGCTCTCTTCAGTCAAAGTAGTGTATATTTGTTACATTTGTTATTAGCACTAAAAACAAAATACAACTGAGGCTGATGGGAATATCATTAAATATTTGCAGGCATTTTACAACAATACAAATGTATGTAATGTGAACAAACTTTGCTGTGTGAAAGTCTGTGAAAGTCTGTGAGAAGGCGTGTACGTATGTGTTAGTATCCGGATCAGAGAATGACAGCTTTCCTTTGCTCCAGTCCAGATGCACTCTGATCTTCTGGGGCGGCTTCTGGGGCAGAGTATGCTCTGTATTTACCATCGACCAGCACCCAGTCAGAATCTCTCCCTTCCTTGGAACAGACTCTGCTATCACACCCATTGCCCAGTCTGCATCACCTCTAACCTCAACATCCCAGCTGTG
>NW_023339984.1:1563682-1564127 GCF_004916995.1 Morone saxatilis | reverse complement strand
TGTTTGGATCCAGAATCACAGGAGTGTAGGAGACCATGTCCTTCATCTTGTTCCAGATGTTGAAGGTCAGGTTGTAGTTCTGCAGGAATGAGACACTTCAGCTCTCAGCTCCTCCTCTGTGGCTCTGACTGTGTCTGAAAGAGCTGCTATCTCTCTGCTCAGAGCCACAATCCTCTGCTTCATCATGCTGCTCTTCTGTGCCTCTTCCTCCCTCAGAGCAGTGATCCTGGCCTCCTCTTCCTCTTGTAGAAACTGGATGAAGCTTCTTAAACTTATCTTTAATCTTTAAAGAGATCAGGGGTGTGTTGCATTCCATAGATGTGGGTGTGTGTCTCTGTCCATATAATAACAATCTGTGTTTCCTGGTTTAGATCATGAAGGCAGTGTACAAACTATACCATGGATTTTGGGGGAGGTTACTTTTTCAGCTGTGTGTGTGTGTGTG
>NW_023339984.1:1561580-1563582 GCF_004916995.1 Morone saxatilis | reverse complement strand
GTTGCAAAGAAACATTCATAGATGCTTTAAGTCAGGACATCTGATACTGAAGACACATCAGTGTAATAAAGATAACAAATATCAATCCTAACATAGCTAACCCTTTGAGTTAAATGAAAAGTAAACGTCTATGAAAAAAAAATTACACACTTGGGGAATACAAAAAGAAATAGATGATGCTGGTATCTTTATTAAAGTGAATTAATGATAACGGATGAATCCCCCTCATGTATGAGTCATACATTAATAGTAGTCAAATTTTACGCATGAAAATTGGTAGTGCATGGAAAATAGCATATTGTCAATATTTCATAAACTGCCCGAAGTTTCACAAATTGTGTTTTCAGAGGAGCTTATGTCTTCATAAGAGGAGCCAAGCTCCCCCTGGCTCCTTTGTTGTTTACACCCTGCTTGATAGTCACAAATCAGGTTTGTCAGGATGTTTCTTGTAAATGCTAAACAAAGACATTTTACTGATCAGGGGTGTGTTTCATACTAAAGCATTGCATTGTATAGCAATATCAGAGTCAGGATCTGTAGCAGTGCCATTTATGGCTTATGTGCCAACACAGTGATTTCATTACCAGCAATGAAGAACCCTATGTGTTTAGATTACCATTGACACATTTCAGGAACCAAGCCTAGGCTGAGGCCACCATCACTAAATATAAAAATGCAAACCAGCAGTTGAATTTGTTTTCATATGATCTACAAGTACATAAATAGAAAACAGCTGAATTTTTTTTTTCAAATTTTAATTTTCTGGTTTAGCAGTCAGTCAATTTATAAATGAAAGGTCTATTTGGTAGCCAGTTGAATTTTCTTTGTAATTTATATTTTATTTTAACAGATATTTGCTCTCCAGTAAGAACTATTTTTCAAATAATTAAATTAAATAACACAAGGACTCTCCAGTAAGAAACTCATACAAAGGAATAACCAAATTTGGCATTCAATGTATGCATTCAATTTGAATAGAAATTAATTTTCCTTGTCTTTATTTTGATAGCAGTGATGTATTTTTAAATCTGGAAATAATAATGAAATTTGTTTTAATGGATTTTACTTTTAGTTGTAAATGGGTTTATGCATGGATTTTGTCCTACAACATGCGAACCCCCAAAAAACCATTCATGAAATTCATTGAATGGTTTCAATTTAATATTGTCAGCATTAGACTTCCATAACAACATTTCAAAACATTAATGACCGTTTGTAAATGCAGGTTAATTTGACACAATCTTTTATATTTACAAACTTGTCTTCTGTTTACCTGTACACTCATACATTGCAGATTGATCACTGCTCATATACTTATGCCACTTTTGTATGTGCCTCCATACATTTGGATTATTTTGGAGGAAATGTTACACAGCAACAGAGGGTCTTGACACTATACACTCTTGCATTTGAGTGTCTGTCTCTGCACAAACATTTTGTCTGTTCTAATCACACATATAAACACACATATCTGTTCATTTATAAGAATAGAATAATGGACATATTGTGAATATAGTGATTCAATAAAACATGCATACCAAAATAAGTGGTATTAATATTAAAGAAAAAGACATCTCACTATCATCCTGATAATCAACATGAACATCATAATAATCTACATCTCCAGCTTTGCAGTGACTTTCATTGGTAAGATCCTCAGTGGCATTGTAGTTAGAGTGTTAATGAAGGGAAACAGTCTCTCACTGAAAGTGTGTGAGAAAGTATAAATGATTGTGTTAGTATCTGGATCAGAGAATGACAGCTTTCCTCTATTCCAGTCCAGATGCACTCTGATCCTCCTGATCGGTTTCCTCACTGAGAGAGCTTTATCTGTAAGTGATGGAGAGTATGCTATGTATTTATCATGGCGGAACCATATTTCCCAGTATCCGGCCAGAATCTCTCCCTTCCTTGGAACATCCTCTGCTATCACACCCACTGCCCAGTTTTCATCATCTCTAACCTCAACATCCCAGCTGTGAGTCCCTGAGTTAAAGCCCTC
>NW_023339984.1:1554144-1561480 GCF_004916995.1 Morone saxatilis | reverse complement strand
TCTTCTGTCTGGGACCATCAGCAGCCAGTGTGTGTTGTCTGTCAGAGACTAAAGAACAACCACCAACCCAAGGATTCCAGACCCCTTGATGAAAGCTGCACAGGAATACAAGAGAAGCTCAGGAAATCCCTGAAGCCCTACCAGGAGAAACTGGAGCCTTTAATCAAGTTAAAGTTAACTGGGATCAAACAGCAGGACAATTAAGGTTCCAGGCTCAAAACACAGAGAGGCAGGTTAAAGATGAGTTTAAGAACTTCACCAACTTTTACTAGAAGAAGAAAAGGAGGCCAGGGATCACTGCACTGAGAGACGAAAGAGGCACAGAGAAGAGCAGCTGATCAAAGCAGAGGATTGTGGCTCTGAGTAAAGAGATACATGCTCTCTTAACACAGTTAAGAGCCACAGTGAAGGAAGTGTCTTTATTCCTGCAGACTACAAGACTGCAGTGAAAAGATCCAGCAAACCTCTGCGTGGATGATCCACAGCTACCTCAGAGCTTTGATAGAATGTGCCAAACACCTGGGCAACCTGACTACAACATCTGGAACAAGGTTGAAGGAACATGGTTCCTACACTCCCTGTGATTCCTGGAGTCTCTTTGTGTCTCAAGGTCTGAAAGTGTGAAGATTCGGAGAGAGAGAATACACAGCTTTCAGAGGAACCCAGAAGATTGAAGATACAATCAAGAGTCCCCGGGCATCTGAGGGAACTCACAGCTGGATGTTGACGTTTAAGAATTAATGCAAACTGGGCATGAGTGTAGCAGCCAGAGTCTGTTTCTAAGCGAAGGGAGAGGTTCTGACTGGGTGCGCTTTAGTTTCTCTGAGTGCAGACGGCAGGAGCCTCAGACCTTGCAGCTCAGACCTCAGATATGCAAAATCAAAAATGTTGATTTTGTCATGTGTATGTGTCCTGAATTTTGGGTTTCCACCTCTAACAGAAAACTGTTAGATTAATGTTAACTTTTCCTTAACATTAATGGATTAAAAGCCCCCATGACAATAGTTATTGAGATACATGATCATTGCTCATTGACTTTCCTCACACACCAGGATTTATTTGCACGCAGGATTTAAACTACCTTTCACTCAATAGCTCATTTCTGCAACCTGTAGACCACAGACTATGTTTACTGTATAAACATAACTGAGCCCTCCAGTATGCGGCTGTCATTCTCAGATGAAGGGGAACTCCAAAAGTTCATCCACATTGCAGCCGAGGCTATCTGCTGCTATGCTGCGTGTTGTGTTTATGTAATTGCTGATCAGTGGCCATGTGAACCTGGCTTCTCACCCTCTCTGTCTTTAAATGACTGCTCCTATAAAAAGCCGGCTGACCCCACAGCGACTCTGACCTGCCAGGCAGCCTCTTGACATCCAGCAGCAGCTGAAGCAGTCCGTGTATACACATAACCAACGCCTGCCATCGCCTGACCTTTTACTCCACTGCACACACTGTATCCCCCACGCCACACACACACATTCAAACACCTCAGAAGAATCTTATATCAGCCTAATCGTCTGTATCTCGGCTCTGATATCACAATTCACAGCTTGTGAGTGCTAGCGCCTGCTGAAGTGCTCAGTTGCAAACTTTACAATCACTTCATGTCTTCCTTTTTATGCATGTTGGTTGAAACATTTGTAGATTCGTTGTTGTTGTTGTTGTTGTTGTTGCCTAAATTTCCTGTAGGCTAGATGTTAAACTGTCAGATTGAGACTGTGCCGCCAATCCAGGTTAGATGAATGGAGGCACTATGGAGGCAAGTGTTTAAAATAACTAAAATAAATAATCATACAAATAAATACAGACACAATATGAACAATGAAATTCTAAAATAATATTTTAGAAAGTTTGCTGCAAGTAATTTTTTTTAATTTTTACGTAATGCCACTTTTCACCATACAGTCTTTATGTGTCAGTGAAGACAAAGAGGGCGGAGCCATTTTGTCCATATGTATTCATATGTATCGAAATGTAGTATTTATTTACCTAATTTTAAACATTTTATTGTGAAATAACTTTTTCACTACACTGTTAAAATGAAATAGAAATGACTTGAAATATACATTTTTATTGTGAAAACAGGCAGGGTGAAATACATTTTTATAATAATGAGCTGGATTATTTTACAATTTCATGGCTATGGTATATATTTTGTCTGCATTTATTCATAGGATTATTGACTTTATAACACCTTTGAATTAATTTAACATTTTTCAAGCTGCAGTAGGAAATTTCAAAAAAATTTACTTCTTGTCATATTTGATGAAAAATCAGGTTCCTCTGGCTCCTCCTAGTGCTCAACATTTACAATAATCCGTCACATGTACTGCTGTCAGGATAAAGTTGGTCCATAAATATGATAAAAAGGTATTTTTATAAAAGTTACCTCCTGGAGCTGTAACACTCCATAGATTCACACTGACACTGTGATATAGAGCTCATACTAGACTATTATAATAAGCAACGCAAATTAATCCTGTAAGTGCATGGGAGGAACAAATATGAACACACAGCAGAGCTTGTGCCATAGCCCTAGCAGGAGTAGTGATATTGGTGTCCTGTTGTGTGCTAAGACTTCATAAGAGGCAGGAATGAAAAGAAACACTTCTTTCAAACACAGGGTTAGGCTACATTTTTGCCCTATGGTCACAGTGGAATGGCACTTGATGCTAACAGGGCAGTCTGACAGTTGGAGGGGAAAGGTACTTGGGATGCTCAAGTCTTATACTCTTGTGTGACATTAAGTAAGCCTTGACAACAAAACAACAGCAAAATACACCTTATCAATAGCAATAAGAAAACTGAAATGCATTAAATGCAAACTGCCATAAAAGCACATAATGAATACATCCTGGCTCACTGACAGCCTATCATATCCCTTGGTAATGTAGTGTGCTATTCGTAAATCACCACACCCTTTGAAGTATGCAACATGTTGTCAGTCCACCATGACCACCATCTGTTACATTTCAAGAAACAATCCAGTCCATGATGGAGAGGTATTCAGCAACAATACCGTATGACAACATCTTTGAGTTGTGTGAGTTGATAAATAAAATGCATTAATTCAGCCTTTTCTAAAAATAGGTAATCTAATGAAACATCCAGCCAGCCCATCCCAGTGTTATATTAAAGCATTTCAAAATAAAAGGTGCCCCCTCAACATCCTCCCTGTGTGCACACAAATCAATCAATCAATCAATATCACTTTCTCTTTCTTTTTTTTTCCATTTGCCTCTGTTGCTTCTTCCCTGGTTTTGTTCAAGTACAATTTTGAATCCAGTTACAAATAACACAAAATATAATGTGGTATTTGTAAGTAAGTAAATGACCATTTTTTCTACTGAGGATTACTAGAAGCAGCAGAGAATGTTTCTGTCAACTGCTGTTTTCAAGCTCAAGAAGTGTCTCAAATAATAGTAATATGCAGGGGTGTAGCGTAAAATTCTGGACCCTGTACAAGGGCGCAACTATGGGCCCCTCCCCACATCCACGGCTTTTAATTCTAATATATATTATATTATATATATATAATATATTTGTGGGCCCTCCTCATGTAAGGGCCCTGTATACTCGATCATATACTATTGTAATTGTTTTTACACTATTACTGTTCATGCAGTTACCGTCTTGGTTATCAAAAGTTCAAATTACAAATCAAGAATGTGCAGAAATTAGCTGTGATCCCTTACACATTGTATTTAGATTGATGATTGAAGGTTGTTGGTTCGATCCCCGGCTCCTCCTGGCACGTGTCCGAAGTATTCCTTGAGCAAGATACTGAACCCCAAAATTGCTCCTGATGCATAGCATCAGTGTGTGAATGTGTATAAATGAGTTAGTTTCTGTTCGATGGACTTTGCCATCGCAGTGTGAATGTGTGTGAAAGGGTGAATGTGGCACGTAGTGTAAAAGCGCTTTGAGTGGTCGGAAGACTAGAAAGGCGCTATACAAGTACAGGTCCATTTACCATTTACCATGAATGCATGAAAGTAGCTATTAAAATGAAAACAAATTAATTAAAATTTAAACTACCAACCACACGTCAATCTAACACAATGTGGCACATTATCACTTAATCCACTCAAACCTGATACAAACTGTTAAATGGTCAGAGGTACTCACCTTTCCAGGTAGGCTGCCGTTCATCTGTGCTCCACCACGAAGCTCATGGTGGTGCCATCAAATGAGGGCGGGGCGATGATCCGGGGTCCCTGTTGGGAGGTAATGCTGATAACCGGCTGCTTGACGCTGGAGAAGCCCTGCATTGGCCTGTTGGCAGCAGCCTGCTGTTGAATCCCGGAGGCCTGGGGAGACTTCCCAGTGGCCATGTAGAAGGGACTCTCCATGTACATGCCCTCGGCCTGCTGCGACGAGGCTTTCTCCATGCTCTCGGCCTCTGACTGCATCGACATCTGTGACTGCACCAGCGTTCTAGCCGGGATCACGGATGGTGTTGGCATGAAGCCCGGGTAGAACATGTAGGTGTGTCCATATGCTCCTGGACTGAGGGCCAAAGGTGACATTGGCATGGGCACTGGGGTCATAGGATGTTGCGGCATGGGCACATCCACATACTGGCCTGTTTCAGGGTCGAAGAGACGCTTGGTGGTCGGCAGCACGGGAGTGTCCACCAAGTAGTAGTTTCCAGTGGTGGGGTCCAGGAGCATCTTCCTCTGGGTGGCCTGGTAGGGGTCCATGGTGGGAGCAGGGGTGATTGCCGGGGAGAAACAGTACACCTGAGGCTGATTGGTGGACATGCCCAACGGCAAGGAGTGGTAGATGGTGGCAGGAGGGATCTCTGGTGAGTGTGTCTCCATCACAATGCTGGAGCGTTTAGGGGACTGGTTATGGTCTTCCCGGCTCCTGAAGCTGGGTCCAAACTGTGCTGAAGGAGTGGCTGGGTGTGTCTGGGGGGTAAAGGTGTACACTGGTGTTTTATCAGCAGATGAGGCTTGTTGGTTGCTGCTGGCGTGAGACTTGACCGGAAGGGTAAGGTAGTTCTCGTTGTCAGCTGAGGTGCTCCAGAGCTCCTGCATGGACCTCTCTAGCTCCTTTGATTCAGCTCCCTCATGTGCACTTAGCTTTGTATGATTGATTTTTAAGGATGCTGGCAATTTTGGGGACTTTGGGACGAAGCTTTTGGTGCTGAAGGGTGTTTGTGTGACAGTGTTTGGCTGGGGCGTCCTTGCGGAGGCCTTCACGCTAGAGCTGATGTTGAACATGTTTTTGTTCCCTGTGGTGCTGGTGGTTTGCACTGACTTAGCAACCAGCCTTTCATCACGGCTGCCGGCAGTCTGAAAGAGCTTGTCCTCTCGCCTCAGCAGGCTGTCAGTGCCGGGGGACGCTGCTACTGCTGGTGGCATCTTGTCAACAATGGACCCTCTCGCTCCTTCCTCCTCAGGTTCTGCGTGCTGCTCGCTGGTTATCAGTGAGAGCACGTGGCTGTCTGTCAGCGGCTGGGGCTCATTCTTCCTTTTCCATTCATTTCTTTCAAATATATAGAGCTGCTCCATGGTTTTCACAGCAGCCTGGAGTTTTTCCAAAGCCCCCTGGTTTGCCATCTTTGATTCTGGTTTCTTATCTGTGATGTCTGACATTTTTTCCTGCCTCTTTGAAGCTATTCTGCTTTCACTTCTTAATCCACTGTCTCCTTCTGAGGAATTATTTGAGTTACCTATGGGTGCTTTGTCTGTTGCCCTTTGCAATGGAGTGCTTTTGGCGCCCTCTGGAGATGATCTGTCTGTGTCAAACGACTCCGGTTTAGATAACTCCATAGGATTTCCAGATTGTTTACCGTTACTATTTGTATTCACAGACTGACATTTGATCACTATAGGGGACACAGAGTTAGGATTTCGATTGGGCATTTGCTTCTTTTGCTCTGAATAGTTGTCAGCAGAGGCAAAGATGGATTTATTTTCGTTGTTATCCAAAGACACAAAGTGATACGAACTTTTAACCAATTTACGCACGTCTCTCACTTGGTGTATGGGCGTCTGCAGTTTTCCTTTATTATCTCTAATGTCTCTAACCATGAAATGCGGCACTTTATCTGAGCACTCACCCTTCAGAGCTGCAGCCAGGGCCTGGCATTTGAAGTCATCGGTTCTGATGAGGCTGGATGTGTTACAGCCTATATTAGGAGCGCGCAGTTTGGAGACGCCAAAAGCCTCTGTTTTATTGTCTCTGACACTGCGTAAATTAATTTTAATTTCCGGAGATTTAGATGTAGCCACGCTCCTGGAGTCTGCGATGTATAAAGTGTTGTCAGAGCGCAGTTGTATCCCTCCTCCGTCTCCACATGGAGAATAATTCCTGTTCTGCAGCTGCTGTCCGACCTCTCCGTCACTGGGCAGCAGTTGGATACTTGGCACAAACAAATGTGACATTTTAGTCAAATTGCCGCTGCACGATGAGTACTGATCCCCCTCGCCCTTCTTTGTCGTTAGCTGAAAGCGGCTTCTCCTCTGGAGTTTGATCGTTTTTATGATCCTTTTGAAACTCTAGCTCCCCGTCCTTCCAGCATCTGAATGCGCTATTTTGGCTGCGAAGCAGCGTGCTTTTAGACGCTTCCAATGTGCCCTTTTTAGTATCGATTCCAGCTTCATTTGCCGGTTCCAAATTAGTTTCTGGTGCGGGAGCGGCCGTGTCTTGTCTCCGAGTATCGCTCTTGGTATCACATGAGCCGCTGTCCACAATGTCCCCTAATTCATCCAAGCACATTATAGCATAGTCAGAGCTGCTCTCGGAAAACTTGGAGCTCTGTCTGTGCAGCTCCCTGCTCCCCTTCCCCCTGTCGCTCTCCTGGTGCAGAAGGCACGGAGAAGGCGTTTGATGCGGCTCACTTATCTCCCCTCGTTCCATCTTGCGCTCCTGCTCGAACTGCATCTTCTTAGAAATCACATTTTTGATCAGGCTCGAGGCGAATATGGCTTTCTTGTGTGTGTCTTCCATGGTTTTAGAGGGCGGCTGGCTGGCCCCTCTCCTCTGGTCGCTTGGCAAACTGTTGGTAACTTCATCCGTGGAACGTGATCCTGCTGCGTTTTGTGCAAAGTTAGTGCGTCTTTCTCCCTCAGACATCCCTGATTTTACATTGCAACGAAAATTCAGAGTCTCTGTGAGTCTGATCACCCCACTGTGACCTTGACTGAATTTCCCCATCAACTCTATTTTATTTGTAGATGATGATGCGCCGTGGGGATTGCCACTCAGAGTGAAGATCTTGCTGGTGGGCGGTTTGATGCTTGCCAGTGCAATGCCCTTATAACCTCTATTGTCTACATTTTTGGCGATTTCAAATGATGCCGTTGAGTTTTGATGGGAAACA
>NW_023339984.1:1552813-1554117 GCF_004916995.1 Morone saxatilis | reverse complement strand
AACACTTTGGTCCAGTCCCTGTGACACATTCATATTGCCATACTTCAGGTCGACAAACGTGGACCACCTGTTTATCCCTATCCCATGCTCGGATGCAGAGGACTCACTGGAGGTGCTGAAATTAATGGCATCAAAGTAAGGGTAAGCCAGGCTCTTGAAGGCTTTGGCTGTCAGGTTGCGCACCTCCTTGTCAGCGTCGTCCAGCTCGCTGACAGCGCTGGACGCACCGCTGGAGTACCCGGTGACCTCTTTTCCCCTCAATTTGCGGCCAAAGTGTAAGCGTCCGGGCGCTGCTATGAAACACTTCGCCCTGTCACACAACGTCTCTGCCTTCCCATCAACTCCCCTAAACACATAGCGGCTCATGTCTCCGGAGCGCCTGGCATGATAAAGAATATTTCCCTGTTCTTGGATAGGGTCATTTATAGCTCGAGAAGTGGTTCTGATTGACAGGTGGATCTGTCCCGCACTGTTGCCACTGCACTGCTGCTGCTGTGGCTTTGACACACTCTCATCTGAGCTGGTGAACTTGGCCGCGTCGCACAGATCACTTTCAAGCAGAGTGCTGACTGCTGCTGCGCCCTGAGAGCGCGGCTGGCGGCCGTCCCCCCTCTCCCCCGCCGCTCCATCAGCGTCAAAAGACGCGTAATCGACAAAAGAGTACACCTGGTTGTCATCCTCAATGTCCCAGCTGGTGGAGGAGCCCGCCCCGAGGTCGTAGTCCCCCTCATGATCGGAAAGCTCCGAGAGCTGGATCTCGTGCGTCGTAATGTAATGGGACTCGTCCTCCGTTACGCACTGGGCGTAATCGCCGCAAAGCACCAAACTAACATTATCATCCTCCTCATAATCATCCGACTCACTTCTCCCGCTCCAGTAATTATCACTGCTTTGTAATTCCTCGTCTCCTGGTGTGTTTTTGTTGTCTTCTTTTTTGGGCACCTCGGGCTGCGTTATGACGCGCTCGCTGTTATCTCCTGGTTTCGGGCGATCATCTGACTTTACGTTAAGACGAGGGCGATCTGAGGACGAAGGTGGATCAGAGGGACCCTCCTTGACATCTTTTGTACATTTGCCAACTCCAGCATTCTCTTTCTTCTTAGTTTCAGTCTCAGTTTTAATTGCCAACTCATGGTTTGGTTCCGTTGCGCGCGGAGCTCCGGGAGCGCTGCTGTTAATAAGCACAGACATTTGCTTTCTTTCTCCAAAGCGACAGTCTTTCTCCGGTTTTACGCCTGTGTTCACGTCCACTAACTCCAAATCGACGTATTTGCTCTCGTCTTGCTTCTCCGGGGCATCCTCTT
>NW_023339984.1:1543853-1552713 GCF_004916995.1 Morone saxatilis | reverse complement strand
TCTTCCTCCTGGAAAGAATAATTGATAGTTTTTCAGATCACAATCAATATCATTTCAGATTTCAGTATCCTTTGCAGTCTGCACCATTGCACTATTTTCTGTCTACAAATGTGTTGATTTAGTGATTCTGATTCTGATTCTTTGGGCCTGAGGGAACTTTACTTCACCTGACCGATATAACTGGACCACATCTTTTCTCTCCTCAATGTGCCAGTCAAGCAGACTTCATTGTAGTTTACCAGTGAGATATTCAAACCCCAGATGCCACATTCTATAGCAATGATGTATCATACATGGCTTATGTATTGTTTTACACAAATAACTTGCAACAAAGCTACCAACATACACATAATATGTATGTATGTATATAAGATATACATATATCCCATACTTCAATCTATTTCAGCCCACATAGTACGTGGAACTGAAGAAATTACAAAGCACAAAAACACATCAAGGTGAATCTTCAGCACCATGGACAGTTCTTCTTTTGTACTTCACTGCAAGATTAAAAACAACACATTTTAAAGGGCCTGCACACCCATACACTGTATTCAGTTATTTTGGCTGAAGAGATCTCTGCACAGGTTGAAGCTGGGCTAAGATATGTTTGAGGTTTTATGATTTCACCCTACTCTGTGGGCTTATAAGCATGAAAAAGCTACAAGTTGTTCTGCTCCGACAAGTAAAGAGTGAGATGTTAATCAAGGACAGTCTGTAGAAAGTAACAGTTAAACCTTTTATTCAGGTAAAATAAGTGAAAACACCTAAATATGTAGGTGAAGTTTGGGTGTGTACTGTCTTTAATTTTATTAAATAAAATGCATTTTAGTGGTTTTTAAAATCACCTATTGAACTACACCCTTCAACCATAGCTGAACATTAGCTATCTCAGCTAACTCACCGTAAAACAATCAGGATGGATAAAAATAGCACTACAGGTAAGAGGAAAAATATGTATTTTTGGGGTGAGCTGGCCCTTTAAAGCTGCAGTAGGTAACTTTTATAAAAAATAACTTTTTTCAAAAATCTTTACGATATCCTGACAGTAGAACATGAGACAGATAATCTGGGGGAAAAATCTGTTCAGTTTGGCTTTTCCTAGTGCTCCTAATGGTACAAGGAAGATAAGTGATTGTTGAGTTTCATTGACTCAGTGTCAAATACAGTTGCTTTGGGACACTGGGAATTACTCAGCAATGAACAATCTTTCTTGGCTCTGATTGGTTGTTTTCATTTAGGCCCGGTGAATTCTTGCAAATGCTAAATTTTCACAAATTATCTGTCTCATGTCCTACTGTCAGAATATAGTGAAAGTTTGAGCAAATATGACACAGACAGATATTTTTCTAAAAATGATCTACTGCAGCTTTAAATTAATAAATTCTATAACATAACAAATAGGCAATACTAACAAATATAAACAACAAAACAATGATACTGGAAAACAAACATAAAAGATACACACAGATACACTGATGTTCTCGACAACAATGCTTTTCTGCTGTGGATTTTGTCCCCTGTCACTTGCTGTACACTGAAAGCATATAAGGAAGTGATCTTTTAATGGCCAGTATAAACAGGAGGAATGATTAACAGCAGGTAAAACTGTGTCAGTGTTCATTGTGGGTGCCTATTGTTATCTTTCCACTAGTCTGGAACAGAAGACAAAGGAAGCAAAATAGGCCAAAATTGTCACTCCAAACTGATATTAGAATCAACACAGGCACAGACAAGGATTACTATAATAGACAGATCCGATCAGCTAACAGTCTGTTAACATGACACTAAAAGTTGGCATCTCCTGGACACTCCCTGAGAAACACTCCTGGAGAGTTATAGTTACACAAATGACAGATGTATCTGGGTTGCAATTTCATCTGGAATCGTCTGCAGGGTGTAGTGCATGCTCTGTGAATAACTTTGAAACTGAATTGATTTTTAAATGGTATATAAAGATTTGACAATACATTAACCCAGTCTTGTTCTCCATTCAAATGTTGTAACTCCCATTTCCATAATGATAATGGCAATTGATTACTGCAGGATGTTTAATCTAATCTAATATTAGATAGGTGGCAAGAGAAGAATGTCAGGGTACTCCATAAGCTCTTAAATCAGATTGTGCAAGAACAAAATGTGAAGATATCCTGTTGGAAGTTTTTCCTACAAATGCTTCCTAGAAATGGAAGCTCCAGCTATCATTCATTGGATACAGGTCCTGAGAAAATCTGGCTTATAAGAATTTAGTAGCTAAAAACAACTGTCTGGTTGATCAGAACGTTGAGACTGAACCAAAACAAGAAGCTGAAAGAGGCTAAAAAAGGATCTGTAGAATGGAGGGGAACTACATAGTTGGTGATAATTCTCTGTGGACTCCTTTCACTTAATCATAGCCGTTTTCCTAAAACAAAGACCTACGCTATATGTGCTATAGAAATCTATGAAAATGATAATGTCTATGAATACAAAATATTTAGCATCAGTGTCAATAGGATATATAATAAGATATTATATGTTGTTACTAGAACCACCACTGGAGCTTACAGTACTGTAGAACTCGGGAAGCGACAGGGAGTCCAGTATAATTGGAATGAATAACTTGGCATGCTGATGGTTGGCTGGCAGAGACCCTGAACTCACCACCGGGCTATGAGGGGGGTTGTGATGTCTGCTGTTGGTAGGCAACAAAACCTCCCCGACACCCCCTGCCAGCAGTGTAATACAGTAGATGCTGTGTGGGAAACCAGAGATGACCCTGATCTTAACTGGGTGAAACTAGGCTCTACTTGTGTCAAAGACTGCCATACAAGTGTCCAACTCCACATCCCATACCAGTAAGAGCTGACAGTAATGTCGAAAAGAATCACGCAGAGAATAATTATTGTCAATGATTTTAGAACTACAGAACAACTGAGCTACGGGATCTTGACCTCTCTTCTCTATACTATACTTTCTTCTCCATGTGGCCCCTGGCATAGAAAGTTTGGCCTCCCCTGCAGTAGATGATCTGGCTATGGGGGAGAGTGAAGAGAGCGGAAGAAGTTCAAACTCTGCGCACTTTGACTCCTCCACACACCTGGCCTATCACTCTGTGAAGTGATTGTCAGGTTGTCCATTTTGGAAAATTACAAAAACTGTCCACCCCTTTTGCCCTTTTGCTCATTGACACTTCCTAAGTCCCACCCCTTTTTGCTCTGTGCTCCAAGAGTTGAGCAAGCCTCAATCAGAACCTCTGTCAACTTTCTCCTCTCCTGTACTTAGATAGGCTATATGCTAGGCTAATCTATGTAAAAAAAAAGACAACCACATTTTGAAGAAGGTCAAAAGATAAAAGTGACATATAGTCATATCTTCGAGTCAAGTGTGTAACATTTAAGAGGATTCTAGTGTCAGAATTGTCAGTGTTTTTGTCACCTTATTAGCCGCTTTTATCTACAGGTGCTGCAGGTCACCTTCTGTGTAGTCCACCATGTTGAACCACCATGTTTCTACAGTATCCCAGATAACATATCTAAAAATAATAAATATATATATATATATAGTTTATTTTTTAACCATATTCAAAATGTGGTTGTCTTTTCAACATAGACTAGCCTGGCACATAGCAAATCTAAGAACATGAGAAAGTTGACAGAGATTCTGACCAAGGATTGCTCAACTGTTATTGGAGCTTAGGGAGGGTTAATTGGAAAGCGGGGTTCAGACACTGAAGGGTGATCTGACTATACTTTGACAAATTACTACACAGCAAACCTGGAGCAGGGAATAATACAGGTAATCCACAGGGAGAGGATACAAAAGGGGGACCTAGTCTGGCTCTGCCACAGTGAAATACATTATATTATATCACATTATATAATAATCCTCAAACCAAAAATTATCTCAGCAAAAATTCTGAATTGCACATTAACATTTAAAAAGTAAACATAACCTTCCAGTTTTCAGTTTAATCCACATTCAATTCAATTCAATTCAATTCAATTTTATCTGTATAGCGCCAATTCATAACAGAAGTTATCTCAGGACACTTTTCAAATAGAGGGGCAGGTCTAGACCTGAAACTCCCTTTTAAACATTTAACAGAGACCGCAACAGTACCACCATGAGCAAGCACCTTGTGGCCGGACAGGGGCAAGGAAAAAAGCCCCCCTGTTAAAAGGCAGAAACACTAACGGACAGAACCGCTTATCGGCTCTAGGTGGGCGTGGTCATCTGCCTTGACGCAAGTTTTGGGGTGAGAGGGAAGAGGAAGAGAGACAGAGCAGACGCAACAACTACACCATACACTAGATAGAACATGAAGAAGATGATGACAACGACCGCAGCGGACAACGATAGGCAGCAAGCACGACAACAGCAACAACAGTAACTGTACGCATAATAATACTTATAAATAACTAATAAAATAACCAACAATAATATCAGTTGATTGATTAGCAATGGCCAGTACCCGGGAACCCCATGGCAGGAGGATCCCCACCCAAGGGTCCATTAGAACCTGCGAGACCGAGAAAAGCACAAGAACTCCGGGGAAAGAAAGTGAAAAGTATGCACCATGGGAAATCCCCCCCGATTCTAGGCGCTAAATAGCAGTCATAATAAGAGCATGGTTCAGGGAACCTCACCCTGATCCAGCCTAACTATCTTATCAAAGAGGAACGATGCTTAAGCCCTACTCTTAAATGTGGAGAGGGATGTCCTGCCTCCAGAACCCACAAGCTGGAAACTGGTTCGGCACCAGGAGAAGGAGCTTCCGTAACTGAAGGCTCTGGGCTCCTGTTCTATCTTTTTAGAGACTATAGAAACGCACAAGTAGCCTGCATTCTTCAGAGAAACGCCAGTGTTCTAGAAGGGGTAATAGGGTACTATGAGCCTTCTTTTAAGATATGAAAGGGGCCCTGAACGGACTGAAGAGGGCTTTATAGGTGAGGAGGAGGATTTTAAATTCCAAATTGTTAACAGGGAGCCAATGCAGAGGAACTAGTACAGGAGAAGATGTGTGATCTCTTTTCCTAGTTTTCCTGTCAGTAAACAGAGGACAGACACATCCTGAATTAAATTGGAGCATCTTAAATGGTCTTAAGGCCACCTGATAATAAAAAAGTTGCAGTAATCCCAGACACAGAAGTAACAAGATGGCCATGGATTAGTTTTCTGGCCATCTGTCTGTGACAAGGAATTGTGTCTTAAATTTTTTGTAATAATTACGTAAATGAAAGAAGGGTCCTAGAGGTCCTGCTTTTATGTGGGAAATTAACATACAAAACGCTGATCAACAGATAACTCCAAGATTCCTGACCAGTGTGCTGAGAGCCAAGATAATGCCCATCTAGAGTAGCTATCCTGTAGACAGTGAGTGCTCTGAGGTTTTGGGGCCGAAGTACAAGAAATTTAGTTTTTTTCCTGAGTTGTAACATGCAGAAAATTGCAGCTCATCCCAGGATTTTGATGTCCTTAAGAACATGTTTGTAGATTTAGAAATAAATTGATTAATTTTCATAGGCTTGATCGATAGATACATAACTGCGTATCATCTGGCATAGCAATGAAAGTTAATGGAGTGATTTCTAATAATGTTGCCTAAAGGGAGCATAAAGTAAATAGTATTGGCAAGAGAATGTGATTGAAGCAGCTCCTTGATGTTAAAACTGATTACAAAAACTCAGATATGTGATACTCAGCTGCCCTGTTAATGTAGCCTCAGTCTCACGTAAATGTAAGCGTTTTGTAAAGAAATCTTGTATAGGAAATTTTCCAAACTAACGCATCTCTAGATTTGCCTTCCTAGACAAGTTTTTAGGTGACAGGTCTTGTGAAATTCCAACTGTCTGCTGGCACAAAACACTATGAGAACCTCAGTTGTTGCTCCTAAGTGGAGCTATATTACTGTAAACCCAGCCACACAAACAGGATATATTTAGCATACTATTTTAGTGAGACAGCCTGGTGACTGCAGGTCTTGAGGAGATACAGTTACTTCTGGAGTCCACATTAAAACAGCAGGCGGTCAATCATGTCGGGCCATTAGTCAAAAAGGATTATGAAGGCGACATAAGTGGTTAACAAGGAGAGTGCACTGATAAAAACACCTTCCTCTCCCACAGCATCCACTGCTGTAATTAGTCACAGTCTACAGTATGTCTCCATAGTGCCAAACATAAATATATGCATATCATTAACATTTAGGTCATATATGTAATATACTGTTGGGAGCTCTGAGGAGTCATGAAAGAACTTGTAAAAGCTATCTGTGTCTCACAGCACAGGATGACGTCTTCTTTAGCAGCTAATAGAGACTCATTCAGACACCTCATTTATCTCCATGAGTCACGATTAAAGGTCCACTCTGCTGATTTTACACATGAAGATCAGTTTACTCATCACGAGGAGTACTATACTCGGCTTATGAAAATAGTTGTGTAATGTCTTCTGTGGCTCTAAGGGGGGCTTTCTGAAAGCTGAGAATGTGAAGGTGCTTTAGGTAACGAGCGGTTGCATGGAGCCCTATTGCAACTGAAGAAATAATTATTTTATTCCCCAATTAATCAATTTTTGTTGGTCGCATCATGCTCGAAAACTCGTCACACAAAATTTGGCTGTGGCGAAAATGTATGCATTATATGGAACACACATATGGACGTGGCAAACAGGCTTGACCACGCCCCCTAAACGCAGCCCCCAAGGCATGTTTTTAATACCGATGCGTATGAAAATCGGTACATGCATGCTGATGAAGACGTGTATCATTCAGGGAACTCAGATGCAGTAAAATAAGCTCATGCATCGTTCCACTCGCTATAGTTTGTTATAAACTTAGCGACAGTGGAGGTAGGTGTGGTTTGCACTCAGCTGCAGGAGAGAGAGAGGTGTGGGGAAGGCTTGTGAGAGCAGCCAGGTGAGTGGATTATCTCAGCTGGTACTCATGGAGTAATCACACTAACCTCTCTTAAGGCAGTAGTGTGCTGGACCTGGAGGCCGACACACATGACACAGAAGACACAACCAGAGCAGACCATCATGGAGTTTTGGAAGCAGGCTAAGTTGTGTGATAATAGTGTGTGTGTCTGACAAAATAATAAAGTTGTCTTGTTCATTAATAGCTGTTGTTGGTCTGTGTGCTGAGAGAACCCTCGGTAGTAGTGAGACTTGCTACAGCGACAAAGAGCCGTGCATTCACATGAGCAACCACTCATTGTCTTAATGACATCATCATGGGGCCCCCGGTTGGCTCACCTGGTAGAGGTGGCGACCATGTACCGAGTCCTTGCTGCAGCAGGGTTCGAATTTAAAAAAAAAAGGCAATGAAAGACCAAAAAAAAGAATAATAATGACATCATCATCAGGGTTATCTCTCTGACTCAGGTTGAGGCTTAACCTGACTGCACCATCTGGGAAGTTCGGAAAAGGGTAAGTCTTTCAAAAAATACTTGGCAGATGACTGGACGAACCATCTGTCTATCACCGTCTATTACAGGACAACTTCAACAAACCATATAACGTAGTCAAACTCTTACTGAAGCCAGTTGGGAGAAACTAACCTGTTAAGCAGCCGCCATTGTTCTTTTGGTCACACAATTGGCATTAATCCATGCAGTAGCTCGTGCTGTAGCTGCCAGTAAGGTTGCTGATTGGTCAGAACCACTGTGGACATAATTTGTAGGACAAAACAATAAGTTCAAAATAACCAATTAAATAAATACATAATAATCACTGTTGGCTGTTGAGATCGTTTATTGCCAAACAACAAAAGTGTAATGCAGCTGTAGAAGTTATTTCTGAGTTAATTAGCCTACATGACCATCTAAATTCAAACAAGGAAGCCAAGAAAGCCGACAGATGCCTGTCATGTCATGTTCATAAATGAGTGGACAAAATAACCTTAACTAATTAGACTTCTTCTGCCTGAAACATAGACCAGTATCAGAAGCAGAATGAGAATTTACTCCACAGCAGTAGCAGAAAGGTCATAACTTGCACCATGTACACTCTAGTGCAGGGTTCTTGAGTGCAGCGCAGCACTTGATCCAAAAAAATGAGCTGTAATTTCAGAGAGGATATGATAGTGCTAACAACTAGCCGAGGTCTTGGGACCTCAGAACCACACTAATCTGTTTCCCATCTGTCACCTTTCATCAGCACAGACAGGGGGCAGAGATATCCATCATGTGCTCTAAACCTCACTCTAAACTGCAATGAGTGTAGGCCCTGTCCATTTGGTACTCCCTGCCTTTCTCTAAATGCATGCTGGGATAGGCTGCAGTCTTCTAGAAGAAATATCTGTACACAAACAGAAATGTAAAAACAATTTGTGGGGGAATATTTTTTCTTGTGGGCGCAGCCTCCTGAGTCTTCTCATCACTGAGGTTGTCAGGTTTGATACCATTGTACCTCAATAAGACCAAAAACTAGTGCTCACTGACTGCTGCAACCAAAACTACAGCCACAGATGCTGCACAGACAACAGTTCAAGCACATAACTCCCTCGAAAACCACAAACTGTTTTTATATTTTTCTTTTTTAATAAAATAGCGAAAAAAAGTTAAAGAAACACTTTTACAGACAAAAGTATTGAAACTGAATTATAACCTAAAAATAAGTAACAGTACATAAAAGGGGATGAAAATGAATAGAGTTGATAATGTTTTTGCAGAGAGCAACAGACACTTTCATTGTATTTTTTATATTTTATAATCTTAAAGGAGCAGTGTGTAAAATTTAGTGGCATTTAGCCATGAAGTTGCAGATTGCAACCATGTGAATACAGTACAGAAACAGTCTTTCAAGCGTGCAGGAGAAACTAGAGTAGCCGTGAAAAAGGCTAAAGGCCCTATTTATAACCAGTGTTTGATTTGTCCAT
>NW_023339984.1:1543171-1543826 GCF_004916995.1 Morone saxatilis | reverse complement strand
CAGACTCTGTAGAAGAGGACCCGCTTTTATTCCATTTCTGCCAATAGATTCTTCTAAATGTACACACTGGGCCTTTAGTTTAAGTATCATATGGGAGGTAAGTTATCATCCATACTGTTAACCAGAGAAGACATGTAATACCCCTCCTCTTTGCCCTGACCATGACCTTTGACCCTGGTATTGTAACTTTTTCTGCCACCCACGCTGAGGTACAACAGTGTGTTCAACTATTGCAGCTATGTTTGTAAAGCAGGCTGAATTCAGCTCTTACATGCAGTCTTTTCTGTTGCAGTAAACACGAGCTGCTAAAGGAAAGGTTGAAGCGGCTGATAGAAGAAGAAGAAGAAGAAGAAGAAGAAGATATACTTTATTGATCCCCTAGGGGGAAATTGTTTAAATATGAAAAAATTATATCAAAAGAGAAAGTTCATGATCTCTATAATGTCAAGACCTACATTCATTTATATTGTACCTGATGTCTGCAGGATTAACTCATTCCTTCCACCACTAGAGAGCAGTGCACACTACTCTAATGAAAGCAGCACCTGAGACCATTATGTGTCTGTCCATGATATACACACGTTAAAGGGGAACTTGGCAACTTTTTCAGCTTAATAAACCCGTTTAGAAATCATTTGGATGGTTAAATGGCCTG
>NW_023339984.1:1534099-1543071 GCF_004916995.1 Morone saxatilis | reverse complement strand
TTCCGGTGAAAATGATGATCGTTGAAAAAACATGCGATGACAAAAATGAAAACCAGCGAAGAAATGGCTAGAGTTGCCAAGTTCCCCTTTAAGGCTGCATCTCTTTTTTTCCATAACACGTTATAAGCATAAAGTATAATGTAACAGACAGACAGACAGACACACATAGGGCCAGTTTCAGACAGGGGTTAGATTAAGCCAGGAGGAGGTCTTAATGTGGACTAGTTAAACTACAACATTTAAGTAGCTTTCATGAGGGGCCCACATGGTGCCGGGATCGATTCCAACCTGCAGGCCCTTTGTTGCATGTCATCCCCCCTCTCTCTCCCTCCTTTCCTGTCTTTATTCACCTGTCCAAAATAAAGGCATAAAAAAAATCTTTTAAAAAAGTAGCAGAGTTTAGTTAGACAATGGAGTCCTGTAGTTAAGATAAGATTAAAGGAGCACACCTGTGTTAAGCCAGATTACATTGGGTACGGGTACATGCTGCGGTCTAATGGTGCTCATAAAACCCAGAATGGAATAGATAATCCGGTCTTGGTGTGGATCTAGAGACAAAACAAACAGCAGAGGCAAAAAGAATCTGCTCAAAAAGTAGTAAAAGTAGCAGTAAGTAAAAACACTACTAAAGCAAATAACCGTCCAGTTATTGAAAATGAACACCACAGTACTGCTGCTGAACAAAAGAAAGAGTGGTTTGGCTGCAAAATGCAGTGAATTCAGAAAACAAAAAGAATTTCATGAGCACAAAATGATATGAATTCTATAGGTTGAACTGGATATGAAGTTGGAATACCATGATGCATACCATCCATCTATGCAGCCAATCACTGAAGAACCCATACTCATAAAATTAAACTTTATAGTTGGCTTGCCCAGCAGCATCAGGAAACACATAAAAAACGTCAAAGTGATCAGAACTTGTGGAAATGTGGGTAAAGGCCTTCTTCTTTGAGACAGAAAGGAAAGTCCAGGCTGAATTATCTCTAATGCATTAGTACATAGAAGTGGTCTCAAAAAGTTATTTCATAAAAGTAGTTGAATGGATCAACAAGTTCTCATCTGGCTGGCCTGGTGGTGCATGTCTGAAATTCTAAACAGCCTATAGACTCCCTCACAAACCGTAAAATAGAAGTTAAACCTGCTTTAAGATTAATTTAGGCTTCAAGTTAGTCTTTGGATTGCTCTAATCCTCCCAAGGACTTTTCTAAGATTGTGCAAGGCGCTTTGAGTTAAGGCCATTTTAGTCTGGGACCATATGGTGTATGTTACATACTGAATTAAGGTGGCTGTTGCTACTTTTGTTTGTTAATACTGAAATGTAAATGCAAATCAACAGCGATCTTGGTGGCAATCTGCAATCTCATTGCTAAATGTCACTACATCCTACACACTAGTCCTTTGAATAGGTATTATAGTGATTAAAGTTTAGCATTAATATGTTTTTGTATATTTTTATATTTACATTTTGATTAAAGGATAAATTTGGTGGTCTATATTTTTCTTGTAGTCAACAAATCCAATGTGCAGAGACTAACCGACAATGAATATTTACAATATCTTCTTCCGCTATGCCACTGAGCGCCATTATTATCCAAAACTATTAAAAACATATCAATAAGCCACACTGTTGCACTGGAGGACATGTTCCTTCATTACCATCAACACACTCATTTATTTGGACTCAATCCCATACACTGTCCTGCTGCCACAAATAATCACTACAGCACCAAATGTGGATTAATCCAGTGCAGAAAATGTATTATTTCCTACTGTTTGAGTAAGTCTGATAAAAATGAGTGTCCAACTGTTGAAATTGATTAAGCCATTTTAAAAATTAAACTATATATTTATGAGGGGTTTTTACATCTTCCCTAGAAACCAATGGCTGTGCTGAGACACGCAGAGTAGGAAAGCAGTACCTTCCCTTACATTCACTTTCAGTTTTAGTATAGTTTGAGGTTGTGAGACAAGTATTCTTAGTGTTTGACTCATCCCTGCTGCTAATCCTGCTATTCTACATGTGCTGTGTGTGTGTGTGTGGCTCATTGTTCTCCTGCTGCTGCTCCTTCTCTCTCTCTCTCCTGAGCCTGTGTATTCTTGGCAGACACTTCATGGTTTCCTTTAAGGGGGCTGGGACTGTCTGGCGTCACACTCGCACATGAAATGTCCACTTCCTACTCGCTATAAAGTAAAAACTGCAACAATCAGCCTGAGGAAGCAGCACAAAGCCCAGATATTGCAGCATTTCTCTGCTTCCAGTTGTGAAGGAGGCTGAAGTAAGAGGCGGGTCTCGGTTTGCTGGGAGAAAAACCATTGCGAGAATCCACAAACTGCACCTGGAGAAATGATCCCCTTCAGACTCACACTGGGAGTATGAGCAGATCCTCTTACCTGCAACAAAGGACCAAAAGGAAACTTTAGAAGGAGAATGTGAGTGAGTACTGTGAGGGTTTTACAGCGGTGTCTGAGCTCTGGCTGTGGGAGGAATGCTCTGTATTTCCAGGGCGTGCTTAGGAATGTCAGGCTGATCACACACATCGCTTAATTTACTGACATTTTTCCAAGCATTACAGCTAAAGTGCTTTAGAGTTCAAATGTATCTGAAGGACTGGAACTTATATTGCAAGTTTTATACAAGATGAGCTCATAAAACATATTCACTGAGTTATAAAGCTACACAGGGTTATTTCTTGACATTTTTATTTTTATTAACATGTCAGTAATGAAAATCTATCTAAATTTTTTTTTTCATTAAATCTTTATTTGTGCTGGAAAGATTCTATAACAAATTAATTAATATAATACCAGTATAAGTATGCCTATGTATTTATGCTTTATTCCAAGGTATACTGTATAAAGGGATTCCCTGGTTCTAATGAGGGTTTCATTGAGGGTTTATGCAAATTCTTAAAGGTGAATACATAACCCGTTAATCTCAAATTAACTAAAACATTGGTTCCAAGGGGGTTTGAAGGCTTTCACATCCTAATGAATACATCATAGGGGCTTGAGTTGGTACTAGAGTTCTCTGAGGAGGTTTTATGGGTGACTTAGAGCATTGGTTCCTAACCTGGGGGTCAGGACCCCGACTAGGGATTGCCAAAGCTTCACCGGATTGCAAGATGTTCTTAATGTTAAGGATAAGAAAACTTAAAAATATACACAGTAGGTCTAGATCTCAGCATTTCCTTCAGTTATGTGAAAACCAAATTAAATTGTTATTTTTAAGATTCAGATTATTACTTAAGATGTAAACTTTGAAGACCTGAACACCAGCTATATTCACAGAGCCTTTACTCTCTGAACAGTGAATTTGTTCTAAAAGAAACCTATTGAGTATGTATGAAAAAAAAAAACATAATACAGACAGATAATTGTATGAAATGGTATCTAAAAGTATCAGGAAAACTCATCTCTGATGCTCACAGGAAATAATCTGCTCAATATTCATCCAAATCTCTCATTTTACACAAACTTCCTGCAGTCATTGTGTTCACTGTTTGGGTTCATTGTACAGTTGATCAGTTGTTCTCTACTGTTATTATTATGTATTGAATATAATGTGAAATATCCATAAAATATGACCATTCCATCTAACTCTCAGCAAAAGTGTATTTTTGAAAATGTTGAGCTATGCCTCAAAAGTGAAAGTATGACAAATGACAACATTCAAAGTCCTGAATTGTTGCTAAGTTAATGTGTAAGAACCATGTTAATAATGTTAACACTTGAGGTGGTGTACAATACATGTACTTTCTGTCTGTTTCCATGTAATTTAATTTACTCAAAATAGTTCGTTAGGTGATTTATGAAATTCTAATTAAAGGGCATTAGCCTTAGCAGCTTTGCAGTAAACAGATCCTTCTGACATGTCCTAACAGGAAAAGCACCGGTGTAACTAATAACATTGATATTTTCCATTCACCGTGCCAGGAGGCCTGTCCATGACAAATTGCCAAAAAAAAAAACAAAAGCCAATTTTGCTAACCTGGTCCGTGCATTTTTTTGTCTTACAGGTTTAGCTTCAGGCTCGTCTACATTTTCTCATACAACCTGTCCCAGTTCTGTGGACACACATGGATACTGGCTAATATTATAGCCAGGTTTCTCACGTTTGGCCATGGTAAGCTTATCAGTTTAAGATTCCATCAAATCAGAGTAAACAGCCGAGTGGAACCAAAATGATGCAATACTGAGAAATATTTGAAGCTTTTTGGGCTAAATATGAAAGAGCAGCTCTCAAATTTTAATTGGTTTTAACTCAGAATAGCAGGAATAGGATAGGTCTCCACCAAATAGCGTATGTTAGTGTGACAAAATAAGATTTTTGACTTTGCAGATGCCTTAGCGGACACATTTTACTCTGTTGGCTTTGTGATGAGTCTGTGCCAGCTGCTCTCCATCCTGGAGCTTTTCCACATCGCTGATGGGATTGAGAAAGCCAGACTTCTTCCTCGCTTCGTCCAAGTTTGTATCACAGCTCAACCTCTCGATGGAATGTTATCACTGATCACGTGGATGTTATAAGACACTCAAATGGAGTTCTTTATCAATGTGAGTAGCTTGGTGGACTGAGCTGTCTGTTTTTCAGGTTATGGAGAAGAACCTCCTGCTGATCATCGTCATCATGCTGGAGGAGATCCAGAGTAAACCAGTCGTATGTGTACAGTTCTTCTTGTGGAACATTCTGGACCTCCTACGGTACGCACACCACTTAACGACTTATCTTTTCATTACACTTCATTCTGTTTGCACTTTTTGGGAAAGATAGCAAATTCCAGGTCTCGTCTGGTCACACACAAACTCGGATTTCAGATACAGTACACTAAAATATGTTTCTGAAAAGATTTTAGGTGAAACAGGCAACACAGTAAAATAATCTAGCTTCATATCTGATCAGCTCTGCCTAGTTTGACAGTTTGATCTGAGTTTGGTGAGTTGACTTCCAAGTTTGTTTTCACTTCACAGACCTGGAAGCTCTGTCCACTAATTATAAACTATCAATGGTCTAAAGCAAGATATCTTGACAAACATGTAGTTTTTAATTACATTTGCTGTGAATCCTAAAAACTGTATATTACTACAACATTTACTGAGTGTTCAAGTCTTGGTAAATATATATAAAGTGGCAGGTATATGGAGAGTTGCAGCAGTATCAGATTATAGTGAAATTGAGTGTTAAGGAATAGTCTTTCTACGACATCCAGAGAGAGCTGTCAGGTGTGCAAGTAATGAACAGAGGCTTACAGCTTATGATCCAACTTACTGTCAGTTATTGTGTAATCAAATGCCAGTATGCCCTTCACTAACACTTTGATGTGTGCTGTTTAATGACAGGTACCCACATGAGCTGCTGTGTGTTATGGACAAACCCTCCATCACCATGCTGTGGATTCGCTACACACTCTGGATTCCATTATATGTCCTGTCAGTGGCCAATGAAGGTGACTAAATCATTTTGTTGACTTCACTTTTACTATCAAACTGCAGAACCGGCAGCCTTAAAAAAGACTAATGGTCTCAGACTGCATCTGACCACCATAGGACCATAAACTGTCAGTGATACTGTAGCTGCTGTCACACATGCTGAACAATATGAGCTGCTGTAACATGTCAAACACATAAGGGAAGTAGTGTCAGCATACAGGAAATGAGTTGACAAAGCAGGGTCAATGATAAAATGTCAGGAAGTGTGTGAGGAAAGTACACTCCAGCCTCTGCTTAAGAGTGTGTTTGACAGTGCACAACACACACACACACACTACGGACAGACCTGAAGCTCCAGTGTATCAGTCACACACAGGCAGTTAGATAACTTCTCACCACTGACCAGATCCAGTGTTTCTGCCCTAAGAAATGTTCTTTATTGGATTTTTTTTAGTCAGGTTCTCAATGGGGCAGTATAAAACATCCCATGTTCAGTATTAAAACTTTAAAGGAATAACTCTCTCTTGAACGTGCTACATTTCTGCTGCTGCTGAGTGTTTCTTTGTGTTCACCAGGTGTCACTATATACCAGGCCCTGCCTTACGTTGAGCCAACAGCACCAACCTCGGCACACATTCACCTCCCCTTCCTCCCGATGCTCTACCTGCCTGTTCTCGCTCTCGGTAAGATGATTTAGCTGGTGTTCAGCCTGGAAAGTGCGAGTGAGGACAGTTTGAGGAACACATCTGAGAGTATGAAGGCTTTTCAAATGACAAAACACTGTGCAAGAGCTTTGAACCACAATGAGGAAGAGTTTATAATTACAGAAAGTTATCACTGTGGAAATTAGAGTCCAAGCAGCTGGAACCCAACTGTGTATGTAAGGATTATTCTTCTGCTTCTTCTTCTGCCCTAAACCGTAACAGTTCGCAGACAAAAATGTGACTGGCTAGATGGTGGTGCTATAACAACAAATTGTATGTTTTGGCATACATTTTCAACCTCGGTCTCAGAAAAAAACTCTTTCATACACTAATGAATACATAGCTATCACTGTTATATTCCATTTCTACAAAAGATCCTCCTAAATGTTACACTCTTGGACCCTTAGGTTCAGTTTAACATAAATGCTTTTAAATCAAAATTGGATTGAGCTATTAGAATTAAATTCGGTGCATGTATTTAGATGAGCCTGAGCTTCCCTGGGATATTCAGCCACTAGGGGTTGCTACAAATGCTAAAAGTTCATGTGTCATAATTGCACATGGATTGCACTGTATGAATTTTTTTTATGAGTTTGCACGATCTAGGGTCATGACTTATTTGATGCATGACATTTTGTAATGACTGATTGAAGGGTGCGACTACAACAGTACAACAAATCTAAAATTAAAAGATGTCAAGCCTCAACTTGTGAGAAGGTGTAAAGTATGTAAACCATCAGTGCTGCTGACAGCTATATTATCTTTTGTCATGATGACTGCCAGATAACCCGTAGAGATAATGATCATTTTACAAACTCTACTCGGAATGCGTGTTTGACCCTGCAGTTGTAATGTCATGACTTGATTAAAAGCTTACTGAGTGAAGTTAGTGGTAAGTCAGGCTGTAGTCAGACTGGAAGCTTTGTGTGCTCACAGATAAATGAAGGCAGAACTCTGAAAAGCTGTATGTTTAGAACAATTGAGCTGTGGTTTGTCAAGCCTCAACATCTATTTATAACCAGTACATTTGGAAGTAAACCTATCTTTTTATACAAAATGACGATAGACAAAACAACAGTTTGCACACTGTTCAGTTTCTCCTGACTTTCTAACACCAGTGTTGTCTATTTAGGGGCCTCTGTAACAGTCTGGCAGCTGCTGAAGGAGAGACAACATCACCTGGAGAAATGGAACAAGAAGATGAAGATGAAATGACACCTCAAATCAAAAGAGTGAATGTTTTGATGTTCTTTTTTTCTTTCTTTTGAAAGGTTTTTGAAAAGATAATTGAGACTTGAAAAGTGATATATATGAGATTTTAAAGATTAATGAAGCAGCAAACAACTATTATGTATATAAAGACACAGCGGAGTCACTGTGTCCTGAGCAGAGAATGACGACACACTCCCTCTGCCTGTGTTGTTATCACAGCCTCTCTGTGGTTTGTTTACATAGCATGGTCCCGTCTATGGAGTCTGGTTGGCCATTTGTTTTGATGCAGTTCTCTATTGCAACAACTAGTAGCAGTTTTGTATATATAACCTTTAACGAGCTGAGTTTGATGTCATCAATAAAATATATATTTAAGAACAGATCTTGAACTCAAAAGCCACAAAATGTAATCCAACACCATTAAATGTTTCCTGTATTTGATGAACTTTTAATGGGCATATATTGTTCTGACATAGCACATTCCTCTTGATGTTGCCGTTCTCATATGTGATTGAAGCAGAGCAACAATGGCAGTGCAGTTTCTGAGTCCATAGTGAAGCACACATATGCTTACACTGTGTAGTGGCTCCTCAGGGCTACCAGCCGTATGCTCTGGTCCATACGGCTTTCTTCTTGAACTCAGCAGAGGACCTCAGGGCCAATAGGGTGGCTGAAACACACACGGACCATCAGATAAACCAATCTGAACATTTCTAGTTTATAATCAAACATGGCATTTTCATTTCTGCCAAGAATGTTGTTTGCTCGTGAGAATGTCAGTGTGATGTCAGTAAGAGGAAAGACAGGCTGTGTGTTTCACGTTGCGCCTGTGTGTGTTCAACTAGCTACAGCCAATACTGATGTTTATGTGTACCTTACTATGCTGCCATAACAATACCAACATCAGTGTTACCCCCCTGTGGAAATCTTCAAACAGATCTGTTTGCATTCAGTGTTTCACAAAAACCCACTGTGTATGTTGGATGCCTAACAAATACACTGGATGCATGTCCCTCCTCCGCTTTCTTCAGTATCAAAGCAATCCAGTGACTTAATCCAGTGTTTAATGTTGCCAATTCGCCAAAATGTAAACCAATACCGGCTTAAAAAACAGGGTCAAGCAGAAGACCACAGCATCCTGTTTAAATCCCCCATAGCATTATGGGAAACAGAAGTAAGAGAAATAATAATAATACCAAAATCCATGAATATGAACTTCCATGTAATATATAAATACTGTGACATAAAGTACTGTGTGTCATATGTGCTGTTGTGTTAGCGTGTTTTACCTTTGGCTGTGCTGATGGTTGTGGCTGACAGACTCTGTTCAGGACCTTCTGTGATGCTGAGAAGCCAGTCTATGAACTGAGACACACGCACACACACACACACGCTGTCATCATCTTGTTTGGCTCTAACAAACTGACCTATAGCTTACTCATTGGTTTCCAAATTAAATACATTGTATCAAAGACACTGACCTTGTGTGTCTGGCTGCTCCAGGGCTCTTTGTCCAGAAGCAGAGTCAGGCTGTGGGAGATTCCCAGCAGGCACTGTGGCAGGACACAGTCAGTGAGTGACTCCTCACCGCCGTACAGACTGTGTCGTACAGTTTGGGGCTTGGAG
>NW_023339984.1:1533830-1534082 GCF_004916995.1 Morone saxatilis | reverse complement strand
CAGGTTGCCATGGGAACCACTGGGCCCTAATGCCGAGGAGGAGGGGCATGAAGTGGTCACCCCAGGAAACGACAGCAGCAGCAAAAACCTGGAACAGGAAGTCTGTGGCCTGCAAAAAAAAGGCATATCTTAAAGAATATATCAAATACTATCTGTGGAGTTTGACCAGAATTGTCCAGGACATTTTCATTGACTTACTGTACATGCAGATATTTGCAGCAGAGACTATGCAAAAAGACTCCAACATTGAGT
>NW_023339984.1:1533439-1533816 GCF_004916995.1 Morone saxatilis | reverse complement strand
AACATTCAGGGACATTTTGGGAACTTATATCGCAAACAGTACGACAGTTCATTTTATTTTATTGTAGTGGACACACCCAACAAGACTGGAAACAATAACAGTTATTTCTGAGCAGCCCTTGACTCTCACCTACATGCTGAAACAGAGCTTTTAACATATGGTTAGTCATCTGTGGCATGTGACAACACACCTCTAGAAACACTGCGCTGCAGTCTGACAGCATGGCTCAGAAACATACCAGTTTGGCGTCTCCACATGGGACGGAGGTTGCGCCATAAGCAACGTTTCGGATGTGTCCCATCAGCTCCAGGAGCCACTCCATTCGTTTTGAAACGCCTATAGCAAAGAACAAACCATCTCATATGGACTCAAAATCG
>NW_023339984.1:1532526-1533339 GCF_004916995.1 Morone saxatilis | reverse complement strand
TATGTGCTAAGCTTGTCTATGTTGAAAAGGCAACGACATATTGAAGATGGTTAAAAGATAAAAGCCATATATAATATACAGTGTATGGTCATATCTTAAGTTAGCTAATGTTAGCAAAACACTAGCTAATTAGTTATCTAATCTACATTAACTGTTAGTTATCCAATTAGTTTTCATTTTGCTAACATCAGCTATCAGATGTAACTAGCCAGCTAACGACTGATACACATTAGCTAGCTAGTTAGCTAACATTTTGCTAACATTAGCTAACTGTCACTTTTATCTTCTAACCACTTTCAACCATTTTGAACATAGACTAGTACAGGTAAGGAGAAAGTGGACCAAGGTTCTGACCGAGGCTTGCCCAACTCTTACTGGAGCACAGAGCAAAAAAGGAAGGGTCAACTTGTATATAATTAAAGCTAATATTAAAAAAGAAAATCTCTGAAAGAGCTAGGCAGTAAAATGGTCAAAAGTACTGCAAAAATGTGCACAATACATGTGAATCTACTTTCAGTAATACTTACTTACATACTGTAAAATGCTGATGTCCACCTAGGCACTGCACACTTTAAATATAAGATGTGCAGCAAGAATGGCTTAACTTGTTTCCTAACCTGTATTGGAGCTGGCGGCCAGGCGACACTGGTAAAAAGTCTGCATGAGGAGCCAGCCAACTCTGCGGCTCGGCCAACCACGAAGCACGCCAGCAATGATGTCATTGAGACCCAGGAGGGGAACTCTGCCTTGGGCGGTCAAGTAAGCCAGGATAAAACAGGTCTTCTCCATCTGAGCCTAAACAGTACACAGTAC
>NW_023339984.1:1525611-1532400 GCF_004916995.1 Morone saxatilis | reverse complement strand
ATTGAATTGAATTGAATTCAATTTACACTTATACAGATTGTCGTAGTATTTTTCACCTTGAGCTTCTTAAAACAGCAGGCAATCGGAGTGAGGGGCTAAAATGCAATTTTACAGGATTTAGAGGATAATTGGTCATCATCAACTTACAGGTATTTCCATGACTGGAAAACTAGTCTCTAAATATCCAGGTCTTCCAAGTTTTCCAGGATGCGTTGGAACCTTGAGCTACTTCAAGCTAGCTAGTTTAACTCCCCCTAACACCAGAAATGGTCATTTTTACATTTCTGTTTGTGATTAAAGACAACCTGTTAATCAGCAAACTTTGGACAGAGCTAGCGGGTTAGCTGTTTCCCCCTGTTTCCAGTCTTAATGCTAAGCTAGGCTAACCCACATCCGGACTCCAGCTCTGTATTTAACACACAGGCATGAGACTGATACCTATATTCTCATTTCACTCTGAAAGACACATGATATTTTCCAAAATCTGTGGTAGACAACTGCACTGAAGGTGGCAATTTTCATCATTTAGTACAAGCTTTTTTTCTCTATACCATTTTGTACCTGTCACTCATACTGTACCTCTGTGACTTGAGCGATTCGGTCAATCTCTGTATCAGACATCTCAGACAGACATTTGGCGATTCCCACGTACAAATCTACTTCATTATCCTAAACAAAAGAATTTATCATCAGCAGCACCTTTACTGGAAACAGGTGGACATTCTCAGGTGAATGGTCTGGTGAAATTACTGTTACATTTAAAGCAACTCATGTTAATATGCCATTACACGTTGTAACTGTTCGCAGGAGTTGCAGTTTATTTTAAGCACTGTAAACTGCAGTCAGTGTCTGTTTGCCAAAAGCCAAAAGTAGTTGAAATTTCTGTTGACAGAAGTCAACAGTAAGTGTCTGAACAGGTGAAGAGTAAAAATGAATAAGTTGGAGGTAAAGAGTACTTCCTGAAACCCTCATTTCCTTCCAGCGTTTGTACCTGGATTTGGTTGGGCAGCAGAGTGAAGATCTTCTCAGTGGTGGAGCGGAGGATGGTCCAGCAGTTGTTGGGGGGGTTTGGGAGGGCCATGGCCTGAGCAAGGCCCTGCAGCAGGGAGTGGCACATGGACAGACGCTGCGGTCGAAGGTCGTCCTGGAACTGCTGCAGGCCCAGGCTCTCCACGTGGACCTGGAGCTTGTCCTCAGCGACGTGTTTCATCCATAAGCCCAAGTTCTCGTACAGGTGAGCCCGAGTCAGGTACTGGAGCAGAAACACAGGCTCTCCACTGACACTTTATCACAATCAATGCTGATATTTGGCTCAGTACTTAGGGAACTTACACTGAGACTGTGCACAAGGGGCGGTGACAGCCAGGAGCCCAGAAAGAGAGAGGCACTCTGTGAAGACTGAGCTTGACACACTGCCAGCGCCACACACTGATGCTGAACATCCTCTCCTGACAGAGGGAGAAAATAATCATGCAGAGCTTGGTGCTTCGGCTCTGCTGGCCAAAGAGACAAATGTGTGAGAACTCTTACCGAAGCTGAGCCTCATCAGAGGGGACAGGACAGCACTCCAGTTGATAGGCGGGTACTGAAAACTGGCTCCAACTGATGCCAGCGGGGTCAGAGCGGTCTTAGCCAGAGCTGGATGGGCAAACTCTGGACCTGGGTCCAAAGGAGGAGAGGATGTTACCAAAAGTATTTTATATTCAAATTTGTGGTATAATGTTGAAAATAAAGTTATAAGTGGTGCTTCTCCTGAGAAGGCTAAATTTGGGATAGAGATGAAACTGATGTAGAGACAGTTCATTTAAAAACAAGTCAACTCACCTTTTTTTCCAGCCTCTGTGAGGAAGTCAATGATAGACCTGATGACACTTTTCTCTGAGAGGTAACTGAAATCCTGAGGAACTGAGAAGATGAAACACATATCACACTGCTACTTATTTTGTTTGCCAGTCTACTGGTAACATGGAGGTTCACACTGGGACCTACCCTACCTGCTGTGTGACTGTGGCTGGTGGACATATGGGCCAAATGCAAATGACCCACCAAACAAGCACTGTTGGACTGCAAACCCAGGGCTCCTGAGAATGTGATGATCTGCAAAAGAGAGCCAAAACACAATGAACATAAAGGGCAGAACATTTGGTATAAGATTCCAATCTGAGCATTAACCATCTTGTACCAAAATGTTGTCCTGAGGGTGGCAGTAGAGGACAGCTTGTGGATTCTCTACAACATCCTCCACACAATCAGCCTATCCCTGAATTGGAAATGGGATCCATATTCAGGGAAATATGTGCCATTCCATTTCCATTTCCCACCTCCAGGCCCAGTACCATTTCAGGGAAAATGCCTGTAAAGCTGTGACAAACTTGCAGGGGCAAGCACATAGACACAGGGTCAGGTCCATCAGCCAACGGCTCGGCTTTTGCGTATTTGAATCTGTGACTTGTTTACAGTTGCCTTCCTTGCCAATGCTTTCGTGGGTGACTTAAGTTTGCAACATGGCTCAATTTTTCATGTTTGGAACTTGTTCAATATTAAATACAGGACAAAAACAAAGCTCTGCAAAACATGTATCATTCATATTCTTATGTTTAATATTGCTATTATTATCATTGTTGATGTTTTTACTGTTTCTATTATTAGTGTTATTATTAATAATATTATAAATCAAAAATACATTAATTATCATTATCCCAAACAAACAATACCAAACTAATGTGTCATAATAGATCCCTCCTGAAACCCCCATTTAAACTGCATTAACTGCATTATTATTATTATTATTACATTTATTATGACTGTCCTGTTTTCATATATCTACCAGGCCAAGTTCTGCACATCATCTTTTGTATTGTTTGTTTGTTTTCTTCTCTTTGTGCATTGTATTCTTCTTTTTCTGTTGAGTGTCATGGTGGTGGGCATCCATAAGTGCATTAACGGCCTCTGCTGGACTGTCTCTTGCCCCATCTATTCCAGCATTACCATGGCATGTGTAAAAAGCTGCACGACTGAAATGTTCCTGAATAAAGCTGCATGTGTGAACAGTGAAAATCACTAGCAGTTCCTGAAATTTCCCAGTGTATAACTATGATAATAGTGTGTAAAAAAGGCTTTAGAAAGAGAAAGTTATTCCTCTGGGGAGCAGGAATATATACTTAAAGATTATATTTAAACACTGGTACAGTGATGATGTATCACTGTAGTGGACATTACATGAGACATCTTAGTAATAATAATAATACAGAAAGGAGGTCACATTTTCACAAATGAAAAAACTTTACTAAGACTAAAATGTGTCTACATACCTGAGAGATGGCTCGTATAACCTCATTCAGCCTGCTCTGCTGCTGGGAGGAAAGCTCCGACTCACTGGTTAGCTGTAACACAGGACAACTTCTTGTTATGAGTAGAACAGTGACCGCTCATCTCACTATGCATGAAGAACTCTTGCAGCACAGTTCAGGTCTCTGTAATCCACTCATAACTTTAGGCTCAAACACATGATATTTTAGAATAAAAAATAAATCAATAAATAACGACGTCACACATTTTTTTGGATTATTTTTGGTGTGACATATTCAAGTGGGTCTCTGACATGTAGGAGATTGAGATGAGATGTGGGTTGTCTCTATGAGATACTGAGATACTCGTTCAATACCTGGTTAACAGAGCTCACTGGTACATAACATACAGTATGGATAAAGTTTGATATTGCGTAATGGACATGGGTCTTAATAGATTTTCTGATATGTGGCAGCCATTTCTGCATCACCTTGCGCAAAGTGCAGCAACAAAATCCATAGTGGGCTGTCCACCTCTCTCATTGTGTGCTAAGGTGTGTTGTGCTAGTGATGCAGCAGCCATTGAGTAAACAAATTATTTTCTTTACATATGTCATTTTCAGTTTTGTCCTTTGTTTCTACTTTGTTTGTCTTTGTTTTCTCATATGTATCTCTGACTTCTGCACCAATAAAAATATAATAATATCTCTCCCCATGATTCCTGGCTATCTCTACACACAGTGATGAAACTGATCCCAGCAGAGGAGCGGATTTCTCACCTGAATCAGGTAACTCTCAGATCCGACTAAAGCCACCAGGCCGTTGACGGCAGCCAGTCGCTGCATGGTGGGACAACCCTGAAACACAAAGACAACTCCTTTACTGAACACACATCCCAGTTACAGTTGCTTGGTGCCATAAAAGTTAAGGCTTGTACATATTTAAATACATTTCAAATGAGTAAGAGTTGAATGTGTCTGTCTTCCTACAATTCTGTCCTAATGTATGCTGGGTTAGAATCAATAATGTCAATAATGGACCAAAAGTGGTTGAACTTGCTCATCTGAACCAACAATGAACCTAACAGAGGTTATAACACAAAAGGCTTCCATTTATTTTATATATATTTTAACCAGTTTAAGTCTGGTTTGTCTTAAAGGGATACGAGAGAAAACAGGTTTTGTTTTGTGTGTGTAGTCTACCTGTGTCTGGGCAGAACGCTCAGACTGACAAGTCAGGCAGATGTGACATAAATACAATGTCTAACACAGCTGTAAGTAGGAGAGAAGAGGTAGATGTGGTACCTCAGCCAGTAAGATCTTGATCCAAGCAGCCAGCAGACGAGGATGGATGTCCTCTGCTTTGCCGTGGCCGGACATTGACAGGCCGTGGACTACCAACCCGAGAGCCAGGGAGAAGCCTGGAGTCTGAACATAAACAATACAAAAGCATGGAAAACTGGGGTTAGACTGTAGAGAATGCCAGTACAGTACTGAAGTAAATTTACACACAAAATAACTTTTCTGTAGTGACATGAAAACCACGGTTTGTAAATTGACTTCAAAGTTTCTTGGTCTAGAAGCGGTAAGAAGGTAAGGTAAAAATTGCCTTTATTAAATTAAAATTTTAATCAGTATGGCTAAACGAGGTCTTATTCTTTTTATGTTCTGAGAGGTTAATGTGGTAACATCAGGATGCATGAAGCAGCTGCTGACTTCTCCTGAAACAATTTCACTGACTAGAAACTCTCTCCTGCTGACCTGCTGGCTCTCCTCGGTCAGGGTGCGCAGAGTGTTCATGACCTCCTCTGCCTTGGCAGCATCAATAAGGCCTCCGCTGAAGGCCGAGACACCCACACACGCCACAGAGTACGCCATGACCTGTACAAAAAAAAAACCCTCCTTTAAATACTATTCCAGTATTACAAAACATTTTCTACCAACAGTTACTTTTTGGGTTAGGGTTAGCGTGACAGGGCAAATGTCTCAAAAGAATCAAATATTTTGGAGACCTCTAAAACTGTACAGAATTAAAACTAGTGTTGTGTAGGGTGGTTCGTACCTCCTGTAGCATGCGTCCCTGCCCACTACTGTCCTGCAGGTTAGACAGTAGTTTGTCCAGTGTTTGGGTGACACGGACATGTTGGTCTGTCTGTCCACTACTGCAGAGAGCTGCAAGCACCAGAGCCAGACCCAACATACAGCCCGTTCTGAGGGAGAGGACAGAGGAGGAAGAGGCCAGGAAGAAGAAAACTAAGTACCAATGCGCAGGGCGGTGGTCACATGACCAACAGAGCTGGAATTGCAAGGCAAACTGACCCAGCCTTCCTATGCCCCGCCCCTTTTTGTTCTGTGCTCCAATAACAGTTGAGCAACCTCGTTCAACTTTTTTTCTTTCCTGTACTTAGATATGCTATGTGCTAATAGGCTAATCAATGTTGACATTTTGAAGATGGTTAAAAATTAAAAGCGACATATATGTAGTCACATCTTAAGTTAGCTAATGTTAGCAAACTGCTAGCTAACTGGTACACTGACAACATAAATATAATCATATACTTATATATATATATATATATATACAACATTATACTATATATATATATATATAATTATATAATCATATATATACACACACATAATACTATATCATATATATATATATATATTATATATATACACACATATATATATATAACATACTATACTAATACTATATAGTATATATTACACACATCACATAGTATATATATATATATTAGTATATATATTAATATATATATATATTATATATATATATATATATATATATTATTATAGTTTACAGCAGATAATATAGTATATTATTACACACAGTATATATATACACATATCTATATATATATTAGCCTATATTAGATCAATACAAGCAGGCATGATATTATTAAACATGATAGTTATGTACACAGCAGTTTGGTATGAGTGATGATCACCAGTAGAATTGTCCGTTATATAATATTATATGTTACTTTGTATGTATGATATGTTAGTGGTAGTGTATAGCGTGTGTGTAATGAGTTATACTGAGTATATGATGATATTATATATATAATATATATATAGTAGATATATATACTCAGTTATATATATCATATATATAGTATATTACACATATATTATATATACTATATATATTATATATATATACAATATAATATATATACACATATATAGACTATATATTATATATATATGAACTTTTAATATATAACATATATACTATATATACACATATATATGATATACAACATATATAATTTTTTTTTACCACATATATATTATATATACGTATAGTATATATATATATTATTATGTATATTATAGGTATATGAACATAGGGCAATTATATAATATATATATATATATAGTAGCGGTATATTATAATTTGCCCATTCTTGAGGACTAGCCTGACAGCTTTATACATGGGGCTTTACAGTAATGTCCTTAATAAAATGGCTACTTTG
>NW_023339984.1:1501163-1525586 GCF_004916995.1 Morone saxatilis | reverse complement strand
TATATATATATATATATAATACGTTTTTGGTTGCATACTGGCTGTAAAGAAGAACGCCACCGACTTTACACATTAAAGTCTGTTTCAGCTCTATACGTTTGGCTTGGCTTAGGTTTTCACACTTGTGTTCAATGTAATTTGATGGATGTACTGTAGGGCTGCACAATGAATCGATAATTGCTATTAGGGCAGACAAATACACAAAAAAAAAAAATCAAGCAAAAAAACTCTTACATGTAGGAACCATGGGAAGACTTGTCCTCTGGCCTTGTAGCCGCTGCTGCTGATGCTGAGCAGGGTGTTGAGAACCATGGCCAACCAGCTGGCTGTGGGCACAAACTCTGGTCCGGCCTACAGTGACCAATTAGTAAAGATTATTTATATAGTTTTATACATTAGCTGTACTTCCATACACTTGTAATCCTACCATGATCTTTATCATGATAATCTAATAATAACTGTATTAAATCACTTTAAATTAGATGATTTATTATAACTCAAATAACTTATATTTACACAATAAACTTAACATCACTTTGATGAAGAGCAACCAAAGTTGAACTTTTGCAATGACAGTGACACTATAAAGTAAATCTCACAGAGTTCAAATATGTGTGTAAGTGTTACCCCGAGGCTGCCGTCACTATCAGCAGGCAGGTTGCTCTCATATTTAGCGAGGACGGCTGCCAGGCCGCTCAGAGCCAGGATGGAGTTTCCCTGAACGACAGGACTGTCCCTGAGGAACACCAAGAGCATAGCACAGGTCAGTGATCACACCTCTGATCGAACTCAATATATCGTCTTTGTAACCAGCTGTGTTGTTTCCTGTGGATGTTTAAATGTAGTGATCACAAGCAGGGGACTCACTTTGTAGCAGCTTGGATGACATCTGCCAGCTGATCTCTGGCCCTGAGAGGGGTGAGAAGGAAAGGATGGAGAGAGAAATAAAGATGAGGAAGAAAGGATGAAAGAGAAACAGTGATTTCAACGTCATCGCTGCATAAAAGGAGGATCTTTCTTCTGCTAATGCAATGATGTATGAACAAACACACACTCTCTCCTTTCATCTCAGACTGCTGCATCAGTCACCTGGTTCCTGCAGCAGATGTTTGATGTGCTAAGATGTGTGTGTGTTTTAAGATTTGTTGCTTGCTGATACTTCCATCACGGTCTGTATAAATGTGTCGATATATATTAGGGTAAGGCAATGTTTAGCAAACTGGCATTATGACGATGCCGGGGGAGATGGGGGCTTCGCGTTACGGGCTACTCCTATAAAAGGTAGTATAATTTTTTTCAAATACTTTATTTTATACTTTTTATATCTATCTATATTTGATATTTCTATTTTTGGCACATTTAAGCACATTCACTGCCCATCCTTACCTACTCACTGGGTCTTTCCTTGCTTTCCTCCCTACAGCAGATCCTCTGATTTGAAAAAACATCTGTAGTTAAGCTTTGATCATAAGGTTACAATGTTAGAGGGCTCAGTGGGTGTTGACTGTCTGATATATATAATATATATGTTTAAACTATTCTACAGGATTTCTGAATGTCATCTGAATTTGTCACTGAAATATAAAACCCAGAATGACTTCAGAAAATTCATATTCAGCAAGTTTCACATCTCTATGATCCATAGTGCGGCAAGACTGAGCATTTGTGTTTTTGTTTGGGTCCAAGTTGCCATGACAATGGACAAGAAAAAATGGCAATCTTGTCTGAGTACTTTAGATAAGTGGAGGTGTCTGGGGCAGCGTGCTCTTCACTGGTCATGATTCAGCAGCCACCCTACACAGTTGTTTCTGGAGCCTCTGCCTTGGCTGAGGAAATGTCGCTACCTGTCTTGAATTAATGTATATCTTAGGTGCTTTAAAAAATATCCATGAAAAAAACTAATTTAGTAACATTTTTCACATACACATCCATCAGGCTTGCTCATGTTGAGCTACAATGTCCTGAAAATTGAGTTTAGAGAAAAGAATCAATAAGGTAATAATAAAAGTATCATTATTTTGACAGCCTGTAAAATGGTACCATATACTAGATACCACTGAACCCCTTTACGAGTAAAATATTTTAGTGTGTGTGTGTAGACATACAGGTAGCAGTTTATGTGTCTAAGTAATGCTCACCACAGCCAGGCACAGTGTTGTTTGTACTGTAGCTCCTGTGGGTTCTCTTTGCCTTGTTTCTGCTGTATCTCCAAATCAGCACGTCGACCCTGAAGACACACACAGAAAACCAGAGTTATCTTTACCACGCAGGGCATCATTCTGCCAAACTCAAGAAAAGGGTTTTTAAAGGCCAATACAATGGAAAAACCTTGAAATTACATTATGACTATAGACCTTTTTTACATCAGCCATATTGTTATGAAATAGTAGGGTAAACACAGGTGTTAGCATTGATACTAACTAAGGTCCTGTTCCATTTAGTGTAGCAGAGCCTTTTCCTGTGAGCCTGTGCATCATGTTTGCAAACAAAACACTTAAATTTTTATGCATAATGTGCATAATTACTGCTAAAAATTAAAATTAAAACTCAACAACAAACAAAAGAGCTAAGTGTGAAATTAACTCAAATTTTATGTGATTTATTTTTTTAGAAACAACAGAAAATGTATAACAGCAAACTGGACATTATGCAACAAGCGGTCTCTGGCCATATTCAAACCCAGGACTTTATGATTTATGTATGGAATGGTTCCTTAATGTGATGTCATACATCATGCACACACAAACTGAAAATAAAATTTACATTTGATTCAGTTATTTAATTTCATTTCAATATTGGAAGCCACAGGCTTCCATAGATAGATATCTTGTAATTCCTGCTGTTTATGGCCTGCTGTTTATGGCCTGTCAAGTGTTGACGGTCATGATAAGATTTTCAATTATGGAAACAGGGGCTTTTAATCTGTTTTTCATTGCCTCTGAGATTGAAACCAGTCTGCTTTTTAATATACCCTCTCTCCTTGAAGAACATTTCCTTTCTAGAACCACATGCAGTTCTAATCAGTTCTTCAATTAATATGTAATCAATCTATCAGTTGCCAGAAGCACAAACCTGTAGGACAGCGTGGAAAGCTCGGCTCATGAAGCCCCGCCAGGCCTGGGGCAGGAGGAGAGCACGGTGCCATTCAGACGGCTGAATATTCACCTGCAAATCAAAAAAACAATAAGCAGGAGTTTTTTTTATTAATTGTTGAAACCAAAGAGGAGTCTGAGAGGAGAGAAAGAACAGGTTTACACGTACTTCATGAATGAGGGCTGCCAAAATCTGCTGGTAGCTGCGGCTGCGGCTTATGAGGAAACGGTCGATTGGTCTGCCATCACGATCTGTCTGCACAGGCAGCTCGTAACAGAGCAGCAGTCCGGCTACAACACACACACACACACACACACACACACACACACAATCAACTATAGAAAGTTTGCAAGACACTGGCTGTGAGCAAATAGTAAAAAAACCTTTAATCTATTAGTTTTTTAGCCACTTGGAGCCAGAGGCAAATATATAAGGGGGCACAGCAGCGGATGGTGGACACAATAGCATAAACATCTGCAAAATAAATTGTAATCCAACACAAACATCTCTACATAGCAATAATGAAAAATGTAACATCTTAAGCTTCACACAGCCAGGGGAAGAATTAGCTCACCTGCTAGTCCAGGCTTCAGCCCAGGCTGCTTGTTTTTCTCGTAGGTTTTCAGCATGAATGATGGAATTCCTGCCACTGTTTTTCCCTGGTCTGAACGCAGGTTCCCCCCCCTCAGAGCAGAGAAGTATACCCCACGAGGCATCTGCCTCATCTCCTGCTTAACCAGTGAAGTTAGGAAGAGCTCAAATGCTGAGAAGAAAAAGAGCATCAAGATAAGTGTCTGTACGGAGGAGTTTAACAGTAACAAAGGTTCAACATATTGCCTCAAATCCAAAACAGCCTCTGACATGATCCCTCACTGGCTTCCCACCACAAACACTGCTAACTGACCCTTCTTGTACTTAGAGTACTAACATCAGCTAGTAGGTTAGCTGATGTTATTAAAAGTTAGCTAACTAATGATTCATGTAAATTAGCTAAGTAGTTAGCTTGCATTTTGCTACAGAGCAAAACACTTGCTAGGTAGCTAATTTACATTAATTGTTAGTTTTTAAGAAGTTTCTCCTTCGTGCTTGGAAGGGGAGGTTGAAGTGAGGGAGTAGCAGAATTTATTTTTTCAACATAGACAAGCCAAGCACATATCGAAGTACAGAAACAAGGTTCTGATCAAGGCTTGCTCAACTGTAATTGGAGCACAGAGCAAAAAGGGGCGGGTCAATTGTGTTTGATGGCGTGCCTGGCCTAGCTGAAAGCACTATAGCAGCATAATGCAGCATGACCTTGGAGCACAACGTGAGTGTAACTTACCTGGTAGAACAGATGTGGGGGTGAGAGTCATCAGCTTCACATAAGATGAGGCTGGGACAGAGAGATCCTTCTCTTCTTCCTCTTTCTCCTCCTGTTCGTCCTCCTCATGTTCACGGAGCTTTGTGACTGGTCTGGCCTACAGAGCAGACAGAGCAAGATGTAAACAGACAAGAGAAGGACACATTAAGGCGGTAAATTATGCTTTACTTTTATTCTAACATTGGAGATATAATATTACATTTCCTTTATCATATAATGTGGACATTCTTGCGAGGAAATCAGCTAATAAAATGAAGTTGTATGTGGAGAAAATACTGTTCAATGTACAATGTAAAAGTAAAAACTGTTGAGTGCAGCAGGACTTACTGCCTCAGGAAGGAGATTTATTGTGTGGACCTCTTCAGGAAAAACTGCCAAAGCCCTGTAGCCACAGCTGGCCACCTCTGGATCCTGTTACAGCAAACACACAGTTACTTTTGAGTTTTATACATGCATTGCTGAGTCAACATTTGACATATAAGCACACTGTAGGATATGTAGAGGTTGTTTCTACACAGATGACGGAATTTTGAGCAGACTTTTGGGGTCATAAAAGCAAAACACTCACTTAAAAAAACGCTCAAAAGCTATACAGTCAATTGATCCATTGTTGAAATAGAAATAACTATAAGTGCAGCTTTAAGAGTGTGCTGGGTGTTCAGTTCAGCAGAGGCTTTCTCTAACCCTCTGAAGTTAATGGTCTGTCAGTTAGTCATGCACCAGCAAAGTTTTATCAGTCATAGACAGAAAGTAATTCAAATTATTCATTAAAGCTTTGGCAAATCTGTAAATGATGGCAAAAATCCTCAGTCAAGGCAACCCCAGACTTAGGGGTATGTATCCAATCCAATCCAATCCACTTTATCATACTAGCACCGATTTCAACAAAACACAAGGTCTCCAAAGTGCTGCACAAAAGATATACAGAATAAATAGATAACACAATAGAACACAGCAATAAAAGATGAGTACACAGTAAAAGATAAAAGCAATAAAATAAAATAAAATAGAAATAAAATAGAATAAAACAAGTAAAATAATAAAAAATAAAATAAATAAAATGCACTGCCGCACAAATAAAAATATGCATGTATACACATAAAATCAACGCTCTACATGGTGTCAAAGGCCGAAAGAAAAGAGGTGTGTATGTACACACACACACACACACACACACAGCGTGCAGATATCTTCAGTACACAGACCTTGCTCACAGCATAATTCCACAGAAAGCTGACCACCTCGTCTTTCAGTTTCTGGAAAAACAGAGATAAAAATATTTTTTGAAAGCAACAGTAGTAACTTTCACGTTTCCGAAAATCCTGCTACAAATTGTGGTCAGGAAAGTCTGATATCAAATTAATATGTAACAACATATATATATTTTAAAGACTCACCAAAGATAAGCTGTTATTCCATTTAGCCATTGATAAAATGAGTTTCAGCCCCCCAGTGCTCATCACTAGCTGAAGGATTTCTAACTAATTTTAACAGTGATTATCAAAATTAGAAGCTAAGGAGCTTTCATTCCTGTTAGTTTCTCATATATCATTTCTGTTTGCATTTTTGAGTAGTCCTAGATTCACACTGAAAAAGACAGCTAAATGAGTGCACCACTGTGTAGTGAAACCATCAGTCAGAGATACATCGACTTGTGTTATAGCACCCACCCTGTTCTTCCAGCTCAAAGCTTTACAGAAACAGTTCAACATTTGTTGAAATATGCTTATTTTTTTCTAAGAGTGAGAAAATCAATTTACAGAGCTGTAATCAGGCTGTGGTTAGCCTAGCTTAGCATAAAGACTTCAAGTGGGGGAAAACAGCTAGCCTTGCTCTGTCCAAACTTTAAAAACACACCTTCCAACACCACTAAAGCTCAAAGATTAACATCTTTTAACTTATTTCTTTCTATACTGAGTTTGCCTTTGATACAGTCCAATAAAGGCCCTGTTAAGATATGAATAGATTCTGTCCACAGAAACACAAGAGAGCGTGTAATCTCAAATAGATACAGGAGGTGTTGTTAAAATATAAAATATTAAAATATAGCATGTTATTCAGTGGGCTTTAGAGCTGTTTGTAGGTGTATTTTTGAACTTTGGACAGAGCCAAACTAGCTGCTTCCCACTGCTTCCAGTCTTCATGCTAAGCTAGGCTAACCATTGTATTATATCCTGCATTTTCAAATTACAAACTTGTAGAATAATGACATAAACTTGTCCTAATCAATCAAAAGTAGGCAAATTGGCACGTAAATGTGATAAATATTAAACCGTAGCTGCATAGTCAGCTAATTTATGTATGTTGGGGTGTGTCGCAACATGTCCTGTGGCTGCATGGCTCCCTGTATGATAATTGGCTCAAGGAGCCAAGCTCATCCACCTTTATTCCGAGAGGCAGGCACAGAAATGGCCACTATGTTTAGATTCTTTATATAGTTCAAATTGTTTTGACGGCATACGTTTTTGATTGTTGTGGAATTATTTCATATATTTTTGATACTACCACTAGGGGGAGCCAAAGTTACAAACAGACAGGAAGACACAAAAACATTATGACAAAGCTCCAACAGTGCATCAATCGAAGGCTTTCCTAAAACGGATCAGATACCTCGTACTCCTCTGACTTGACAGTGAGCTGGGGAACCAGAGCCAGAAGTTCAGCTGTGGCTTTAACCATCAGTGGCCGAGAGTCACAGCTCAGCTGGGGCCCCAGACTCCTCCACGTTGAGATGATGTCCACTACCTGCAAGACAAGCCTCGTAAAACTCTGTGGCTACATTTACTGTACATGTAAACATGGGCTACGTGTTTGTGTGTGTTAGACCTCTGTCCGGCACAGCTCCTGTAGTCCTTGCAGAGCCAGAGCAGCGGGGGTTGCCATGTCTGGTCTGGTGCACTGGTTGAGTGTGAGTGTGATCGCAGCCAACATGTCACCTCCATGCTGGTAAGGCCTGAGACACACACACACACAAACAAAAAATTCTATTTTACATGATATATGACAATCTTCTAAATTAGGGGTTTTCTGCGTTTTTCAGGCCAAGGACCCCGTAGCTGAGAGCTGGAGCACGGACCCCCTACTACATATACTGTGTTGAATATTAAACTGGGCCTACAATAAAATGTACAATATATATACATTTTTATCTCATATGTTGGGTTCATGTTAATGTGTATAGTCAGAAATATTGAAATGTTTGAAGAAATGATAAAACAATAATTTGGTGACATCCCTGCAGTAACTCTGAGGACCCCCTAGGGGTCGCAGACTCCCTGTTTAAGACCTAAATCACAACATCTGGGCAACAGAGGTGGAAAACAATATGACAAATCATTATCTCTATTTCTATATCTCTGTTCATTCACTGCACAATGAGGTTTTCAATTTTTCTGAACGTTTTAAACAAAATATGTGTGTTTAAACACAGACAACATGTACATGTGCTACGACTGTGCCCCTCTCCACCACTCTTTGACCATCGTCAAATTCGCGGATGACACAACAGTGGTGGGCCTCATCTCTGGCGGTGATGAGACAGCATATAGGGAGGAGGTCCAGAGGCTTGCAGCCTGGTGCTCAGCGAATAACCTCCTGCTGAATGCCAGCAAAACCAAGGAGATGGTGATGGACTGGAGGAGGAAGAGAGCTGACCCTGCCCCACTACAGATAGAGGACGACTGCGTGGAGAGAAGCTCCTCTTTTAAGTTTCTTGGGGTGCATGTGGCTGACAACTTAACATGGTCCACCAACACGTCAGCGGTAGTCGGAAAGGCCCAGCAGAGGCTACATTTCCTAAGACTGCTGAGGAAATGTGGCCTGGATGTGCACCTGCTGCGTTCCTTCTACCGTTCTACCATAGAGAGAGTGTTGACATACAGCATCACTATATGGTACCCAGGTTGCACGGCCAAGGACAGGAAAGCCCTGCAAGGGGTCATTAAATCAGTGCAGCAAATTATTGGCTGCCCTCTAACCTCCTTGGAAGACATTGCAAATACGCAAGAGCTAAACAGGGCCAAGAAGATCCTGTCTGACCCATCCCACCCAGGCAATGGCCTCTTCAATCCCCTGCTCTCTGGGAAGCGATACAGGGTATTGGGGAGCAGGACAAACCGGCTTAGAAGCACCTTCTATCCATGGACAATAAGACTTTTGAACACTAAACCCCCCCTCAGCCCCCCTCTAGTAAGCACTTTGGAATATCATCAGTGTGGGTCATGGGAATATGTGACTGTGTGGGTGTGTGTGTGTGTGCGTGTGTGTGTATATATATGAGCGTGTGTAGTGAGTGTACGCATGGATGTGGGTTACATATGTAGGTATGCGTAGTATTTATTTATTTATTTTTAGATCTTTCTTAAATACACAGAGGATAGATTCAGATCAACCAATTTCGTTATAACATCTGTGACAATGACAATAAAGAAATTCTGATTCTAATTTTTCCAAATGTGCCACTGAACACACAACAACAGTGCAGTGTGCACATGTACAGAAATGACCAAAGAACAAACATCAGACGGATGATTTCCTTTGACTCAATTCTTTGTCAGTACCCATTGTATTCAATCAATCCAATCCTCATTACATGCCTCTCTCAAAAAATGTTACACTACGTCCACTGTGTGGTGGTCTGACCTCTCTCTGCAGATGTCCCTGAGGCAGGCCGCCCTGGCCAGGATCTGTTCCCACTGGGTGTCCCTCCCCACCACCACCCGACTGTCCTGCTGGCCCAGCAGACGCTGCAGCTCTGGGTAGATTCGATCCTTACAGGAAGGAACAGAGTCAGTTGTTACAAATATTAAGGAGTATATTTATATTATTATTGTATTGTTCATTTATTATGACAGACCTGTTTCTTCCAAAGAGCAGTCATGAGGCGCATTGCCACTGCTCTCAGCTTGGGGGTACTGGCCAGCATGTGGATAGTCTGCAGCACCATGGGGACACAGAGCTGGAACATTAAAGCACAAAGGTGTGTGTTAATGGCTTAGATCATCTGAAATGAGCTTTCAGCATATTCTCCCTGAGTTCTCTCTACATACAGAGTTTTATATGTTCAGGGTATAAATGGAGTGGAGGCCAGAGGTGCTCAGTACCTTGTGAGTCCCGAGGTTTGGCAGGCAGTTCAACACAGCATGAGCCAGGCCTGGATTCTTCTCCTTCCCCAGTTTGAACAACAGAACAGGAATCAGGGAGGGGACCTTCAGACACACGGGAGTTTGAATGAAGGAAAGACCCAAGTGAAACAAGGGACCATAATTATCAAGCATCTCAGAGTAGGAAATGAGTTCAAAGATTCTCACAGTGACACATTTTTGGTCTTGCTTCTAGGACTACAATGTGTGCAGATATTTAAGAGAGCTCCAGAGGTGTCCTCGCCTGTTAGGAGTTACTATGAGATGGTGTTCAGGCAGAGATATTCTACAGATGTTGTGGGAAGGATGGGTGACAATAAGCTGTGTGTGACGCACAGAAAAACATGTGCTGTCCCTGCAGAGACCCAGGATCAAACGCTGAAGCAGTGATCTATGGAAACACTGCAATGTTCCAAACAGACAGAAACTCATCTTGGGGCTTTTTGTACAGCCGCACCTTCGTTTTGAGTGTCCTCATTATGACACATAATGACGATCTGATTCAGCTGGACATTAAATGCTGCTTTTCCATTAAAAGTGTAGTAGTTCAGTGTGATTTCTGCCATTGTGTCATTATAATTGTAATAATAAGCATTGATAGACCAGACAAACTTGCCTCTTTTAGCTCACTGTTTAGGTTTTACAGTCCTCAACCACAGACAGACACAGTTAGAGCCTAGCTGGTGAACACAGTGATTCGATTAAATCACATAAAACATAACTCTAAATATATGCTAATGTTGCTCCATAACTGCTGGATGTGAAAATAAGAAACAGTTTGCTAACAGGTTTGCAGTATCAACTTTATAAAGTGCTAATACATCAATGTCATGTTAACAGCTTGTTTCTGCTGCAATCAGTTATTGTAACTTTAAATTATTTGACTACTGTATCCTAGTAAAATATTAGTTTGGTATGCTTTAAACCTCAGGGACCAGTTACTTCTCCTGAACAGGCCCATAACCAAACCTGTACATATGCACAAACCCCAGCAGGGAGAGCTGTGGTGACAGTATCCAGACGTAAACATGAACCACTCCAGGTTATAGGCTGCCAGTCTCCTCATGGTCTGACCCACGGTCATGGACGTCTGAGCTCATTTCCACTCTAATCCACACTGCTCAATTAAAGCCTCATGGATACAAGTTAGAGTAGAATGAAGGACAATGCAGGGTTAACAGTTTATCTTTCCCTTTATTGCTGAGGTCAAAAATAGGAACCAGTCAGGGTCCTTGGACGCATGTAGTCAACAGCACTGCAGTGTAACAGCCTTTAATTAACATAAAGCACTTACTGCGGCCCTGCACCTTGGCCGTTGCATAGCAACCACTTCACCTGCTTCAAGGGAAGAAAAGGAGAGAATGGAGGTTTTCCTTCAAGTTGAAGCCCTTAAAGCTCTGTTGCTTAACCACAAACTTCAAATCAATAAAACACTACTCCAATAAATCATATTAAATAGATATGGATAAATCATCTACACACAATGTTTTCTTGTCAGCCTCATCTCTTGCAACAAAGCTGCAAGCCTTCAAGGAGCTTCAACTGTTTATTATGGTAAGCAGGCAGATGTGAGGTGATGTGATACTGCGAGGAGGGAAATACAATGGATTCAAATACGCCAATAACCTTCTACCAACGCATCAAACGACCGGCACTCTGGGAGCAATTAGACAATCAGGGGAATACTCTGAGGTGTCTAACGAGCCCGAGTAATGAGGATCCTATAGCACCACGTGATCTTCCACATCATCTTCAGGAGCTAGTGACTCCATTTACAGTCCCAGAGGGTCAGACGGAAGTCTGTCAGATTAAATCTCTCTCTTTATACAGCTGCAGGAAATCCAGCAGACAGGTACCCTACTTGTCTTCAGCTGGGTAGGGAATGGATTTCAAAGCCAATGTCAATGACACATCATGTCCAAAAGGTGTAAAAAATAATAATGTAAATGACATAATAATTCATGGATCCAACCCATACAGACTGCCATGAAAATAAAGTCGCAAAGACAATATGGGTGGTTCTAATAGGTCTAATGTTGTGCCCACTGACAGCTGTTTTCCTAGGCTGTACATTGTGTACAAACAGCTGACCAATCTGAGCATTGTAAGTGGGGCTATGAAGGGGGCTGTCATGAAAATTGTGGATAAGATGCTGTGAGTCAACTTACAGAAACAACAACTCTTAAATTGATATATTTTTTTCATCCACGTTGAAAACATTACGCTACCGAAGCTGAGTTACCAGCCAACTTGGTACAGCCTCATGAACTTCTGTTAGTTCAGCGATTCAAACAGTTCTAGATTTGTGCTCACTGGAGGCTGTTTCTGTAGAGAGGCCTCAGAATCCTCATGTCAGGCTATTTCAAACCCCTTCCATTTTGCTGTGGATAGCTTCTGTAACTGATAATAATAATAACTGAAAACTTCTTCACATTAAAGGTTTTCCAGTGGCTCAGTGGGCATAATCCCTAGCTTTAATGGTGGTAATGTGAGAAATCTGCAGGAAGTCTCATATGTTTGTGTAGGGTAACTTAACTGCGAAAACAAAACAAAAAAGTGGAAGAAACTGTAAATGATTACAGTGTTACAAAGACAAGTGAGAGCAGCACAGTGGTGAGTATGGCTAGTTCCACCCCTCCATAAATATCCATGAATATTCTTCTGAGGAGGATCACTATCACACAAAATTCTTGTTTTTCCAGGTGAGTTTTTGGCAGGAGAAAAAAAACGGCTGGACTCGCTTGTTTTGCCTTGAGGTGAAATGTGCATATTTCAGTTTTAACCAAGCACCTTACTCAAACATTCAAGTATTTTATTAAAAACCTGAGAGAAAAGTGCTTTAACTAGGCTTCTCTGTGTGTTGATCTAAGCCTCATGGATTATGTACCTGGCAGGGGTCGGCTGCAGCGACGGCCTGGCTCGCCTTCAGAGCCAGCTGGCAGACGTCTTCCTGACCCATGATGATGAGATGGGTCACAATGAGGGTGTGGGAGCGGAGCTGGTGCTGGCTGGAAGTCAGGGCGGAGGTGACGGACAGCAGCCAATCAGCTGCGGCTGCTGGATCATTTGACAATTTCCGCAGTACGGACAGAGCCACGCTGAGCTCGTCGTACCAGCGAGTGAGACGGAGTGCCAACGGTGGACCAGGCTGATTAAAAGGAGAGGGATAAAGAAATGAAATCACAAAACGTTTATCTGTTATTTGCTAAATTCTATGTTGTAACAATTAATGAAAAAATACCTGTCTGGGTTTATCCGCCTCTTTGCTGATGCTGCGGAGCAGGCTGTGGGCCAAGTCTTGGTTGAGGCTGTGTGTCCGCCGGTCGGCCAGCGCTTCAGTGAGGCCCGAGCAGGACAGGAGCTGCAGAACAGGTAGAACTAGGACTGGGCTCAACCACGGAGACAGCTCGGCCTGCTCAGGGACTAAACTCAGTGCTGTGAGAGAGACAGAGAGGGAGGAGAATAAGACAAAAATCCCATGAAGGTTAAAGAATCCATATGGACACATTAGGTTGTAAAGTGGGAGAAAGAAGGAGAAAAAAAGAATTAAAAGAAGAATTAAAGAAGCAACAGAGGGGGACTTAAACATGGCATCAGGGGAAACTATATAGCAAGGAAGGATTATGGTAGCTTTAATTGTGATTTATAATGTATTACACTTAATAATCACACTTTATTTACATCTTTTAATGCAATGATGCATGCTAAAACTTTATTTTGCAGGTCTAAATGATTTCCTAGAAGATGGAAAAACAATGTGTTCTGGCACTAATTATAGGAAAAATAGAGACAACGCTATGAGACAGTACACATAAGCACTAATGCAATTAAGAAGGAACCAGGAAGTGATTTGGTAGTCACCCCAGGCAGAGATCCACTTAAACCTAAATATGATTTATTACTGGAAACCTTATTTTGCATTCATGCCTGTCTGTACACAAATGTAAAATTTTTGCATGTTCAGATAACTAAAACTCTCAAGTTTTACAATCAAGAAGAATTAATTCAATGGACATTGAACAAATTTTCAAGCTAATAAGAGTAGTAGCAAACTGTATAGTCGTTCACAGGAACCTCTGTATGAAATTACAGTTCCTGTCTGGGAAATTACTGAGATCAACTAGAATTAATGCACTGCGGTCATATGCCTTCACCAACCAGTCAAGTTGGAGTTGATCCATGTCTGTCCAGACTCATATAATATATGTGGTGAAGACTTTGAAAGAATTATATAACTATAATAAGTAAATACGTGTATAATAAGTAATTAATTAAGCGTATTTTTTGGTTAAATGGAAGTTATCACTATATTGATGGTATGATTCCAGTGCATATACATCACACATGTGTTTGATTGCTATGTAAAGATGGATTCTTGAAGAGTATAGCTTTACTAAATGTGCTGCTTTTGTTTTCTCCTGGCATTTCTAGATGCAAAGCCTCTCTATGAGCTGCAGGTGAAACTCACAGGATCACCATTAGCTCAGTGCAGTGTTGTCTGCGGGCTCGACATTCAGAATGAGGCAGGAAGTCATGCCAGCTGATGCAGGTGGAGTAGAGCGTAGGAGAGGAGCAGCTAAAACATTTGCATATCTCAAAAAAATCTAAAAAATATACTGAATTCAAATAACTTATGAAGCATCAAGAAATATTTTGTTCATGTTTCTATATTTAAAAATATTCGAATCACTACGTTTCTTGTTTTTATTTAATACAATTAAATAGAAGAAGAAAAAACTGATCATTTTTTAGATTTATTTATGACTCAATTTCAAAAATTGCATCAACTATTATGATTTATTGACTAAATAACCTTTTAGCTTAGGTTGTACAGATTTAAGGGATATGAATCATTTCAAGGTACTCAAAGAAATTACATTCCAATAAGCAAAAATACCAATGTAGGCAGTAGCGGACCATTTTTATTCAAAGGGTTAAGTAATGGCTTAAGATGTGTTTTGTGATGTCACGGTGACCTTGACCTTTGACTTTTGACCACCAAAATCAAATGAGTTCATCCTCGAGTCCAAATGGACATTTGTGCCAAGTTTGTAGAACTTCCCTCGAGGCGTTTCTGAAATATGGTGTGGACAAGAATGGCATAGACGGACGGAACTACAGAGTTGGTGATAATCCTCAGTGGGTTTGTCACTATGAGCAACACCTTTCACATAACATATAGTCATTAGAGACATTGCAAGTATAATAACATTAATTAGTGCAGTGTTAAGTACCTAATATTCCTTTTGAAGCTAGACAGGAGGACAGAGGGTTACAACTATTTGCTTTACAAAGTGCTTCATCCTTTTCACAAGTTTTTTCACTCTGTCTCTTGATGTGTATTCATGGTGTGTGTGTGTGTGTGTGTGTGTGTTTGTGTGTGTGTGTGTACTTTTCAGATTCTTTTAGGAATAAAAAAACATATTTTTCCTCTGGGCTCTGACAGCTTGCTAATGGTGTGTAAAATTGAATTTTTCATTTGGTCTGCTGTATTAAAACAGGCATGTGGAGCAGCTATAACAACACTGATATAATAACCTATAATGTGTTTCATATCAGGATTTGTTATGCACATGGGTATGATAGTCATTACTAAAACAATTAAAGATAAAATACTGTAAATGAGACAATTTGGAAAGACATGGGTGGGGTTTTTAAAGATAAGATTCTTTTGGTTTCCCTTGAATCATTTGATTTGAAGGTCAAAAGATATAGTGGTTAGCCTGTGTTGTATCGCAGCCTTTCCATAGCTCGGTCTGCCTCGTGTGCAGCTGAGTAGCACGTGACTGCCTGTCTTTTATTGGATGCTGGTGCTCTAGTGTGACATCCAGTGGCTAGTGAATTTCATATATACAACCTTTAGGTGGAATTATAACAAAAACTGTTGGTTTATTAAAAATAGAGAAGCTACATACTGCCATTCACTGTTAAAGGATGGATAATTCCATGAGAAAAAGTGATAATAAGAAAATAAAGTAGTAATTATATTAGGTTATAGTCTACATATTACAATACAAAGTGATGGTATTATGAGAACAAAATCATAGAATTTAAAACAGGAAAAAGGAAAATGCTCCTTTAAGTTCAAAAACTAAATGTCATTCATTTCCAAGTTACAAACTGTATACGCCATGTCTTTAAAACATGTCCGGTCACAGACTCACACATCATCATGCAGATCACCTGTTTACTATCACTGGACTATTAAAACAAACATCTCCAAATACTCATTACTGTAATTTTATACAGCATAACACTGCCTCTTTTTTCTTTAAGTATTTTGACTTTATTTTTGAAATCTCACACAATATATAACAATAGTCCTAATACATACCTAACACCCAGATTATGAGATATGTAGTGACAACTAACTAACTCATCAGACTTTGCGGTACTGGTACTGGATGTCTCACCCTCATCTGCCCAATACTAGACCCCATTTATTATAGAGGGTATTTACCCAGACTGAGCAGGCTGCTCTGCTGAGCTGCAGGGGCCTCTAGCAGGAGCAGGGCCACGCCCATCAACAGCTCGTCCAATGGAAGCTCCTGTATATAACAATAAAGGTTAGACACAGCACAGATAATGACAATACACACAATCTACTGTGGTGTGTGTTCATGTTGATAATGAGGTCATATTGGCAAAAATGGCAAGTTTGTGCACAGTACTCCAGTTAAGAGAAAACAGTAATCTAAAATGTTATTGGATCACCTGTTGGCAGGCAGGAAGGAGCTGCTGTATTAAGCTGAGAAAAGGCCGACAGTCTCCGTTCAGCTGGAGGCAGCGCTGGCAGGCACAGAGCAGCTGCAGGAGCAGCCCGACGCTCTCGTTCCTCCAGCGCTTCTCAGAGGCCAGGACGAGACCCTGAAGCAGAGCGTCCGCGAATCCACACAGCTCCAGCAACGCCTCCACGCAGTCCACCTGTCCGCACAGAGGACAACACCATCACCTCTGAATGCTTTGATTTGTTCCCCCAACAAGTAATAGACCATACTCTCACTCACATCATATTGTTGAGACATAAATTCAGCAGCTATGTGACGTATCAAAAAATAATGAATTTTCCCATGCTTTTATAAATGGAGTCGGATCCACTGCTGTTAAGATTTAAGGTTTAGCCTTGTAATAAGTGGTTTTCAAAGTTTTCCAGCAGTTTTCAATCTGTTGAGCAGTTTATCCCAGCATTGTCCATTTTTTTGTGCACTTGTTTGAATAGGTTATTATTTTTTCCAATAATGTTCAGGACTTTGAGTTTAAGTTCATCTTGGGCGCTGAATTTTTTTTGGAAAATTAAATTTAAGTTAAATGTTTACATGGTAGAATTTTTCTTTAAAATCAGTTTATGAAAAGGTTTAAACTAACCCTCGGAAACCAGTTGAAACTTCAATCGGTTTGGGCCTGGTTACTCTGTTTAACGTGTTTATATGGAGCATTTTTAATCTGTTTGGACTTTTAAACTGATTATAATCAGAATATTAGGCTCCATGTAAACCTAGCTAATTAGGCTTTAAGGGGAGCAGAGATCTTTTATGATTATCAAAATTTGAGATATTAGTCTCGATGACTTTTACCCCCCCGAAAAAGTATATAATCACAGCTACAGTGTTTAAAAAAAGTTTTAGGCAGTTCAAGAACTTATTTATTTTTGTGTTGAACTGTGTCAAAAAACTCATTCTACTCATTGTGATTCAATATTGTAAAAAATAAAAATAAAAACATTAAATGAAATATTAAAAAGGTTGCGGTGGTGAAAACTGTTTTATAAGTGGTGCCACACACAGTGTAACAGCACAAGTCAAAGATATTAAATTGCCTTAACGCACTCAACACCAGTGTTTCACCTGCATGTGTGGCACCAGCTGACAGAGGCAGTGCAGCAGGCTGTCAGACACTGGGGACGTCTCTCTCTGGTCCTTCTTCTGGAGGTGTGATCCAGCTCCTGGATGTACGGGCACCAGCGCTCTGAGGAGACTGTGTCGCAGGAGAGCATGCTGGGGTTGCCTCTGAGGTTCGCAGTACAGGTAGCGCAGGAAGGGGGCCAGCATGGTGATGTAGGCTGGTTCATTCCTGCAGTAAACATACACACACACACCTTTCAAAAATACAATCCAGTGACACCACATCATGCTGTCTACCACTTGAACGCATGTGTACACGCTTAATTGGTATGTGCCGTGGTGTGTGTCTATGTGTTTGACAGTGCTGCATAATAACAGCTGACAGCGGCAGTGATGAGTTGTTTGGCATGGGCTGCTCTTCACAGATGGCTTCGAAATTCGTTCAGTCAAGGAGGGAAGTGATTGGATGGGAGGGTTCAAGGCCTTCGTCGCAGACATGCTAACCTGTCGGCAGCCTGCTGGATGAAGTCATCAATCTCCAGCAGCAGAGCCGGCCAGCAGTCCACTCGGTTCTCCAGGGCCGTGATGTATGGATGAGGGCTGCTCCTGCAAAACAACGGGAAGGAGCAAAAGGCCACGTTCACATCACAGAAGCTAGTCTCAGAGTTCTGATTTTAATCTCATGCATGTGGCGCAGACTTATTTGCTAGATGAAAAGCATCTCCAAAGTAATTACAAATCATCTTGTGGGGAACATGAGTCCCTGCAGTAAATGTCATGGTGATCCATCCAATAGTTGTCATTTCACGTAAGATCAAAACTGTAAATCTCATGGTGGCATTCCCTGGGGACCATGAATATCTGTACCAACATGAATGGCAATCCAACCAATAATTTTGTAATGACATATTGTAGAAGGTATAGTGTAACCAGTAGATATTTAAGTAGATGTTCTTTTGCTGTTCAGCTTGCTCCCTGTAAGGGTTGCTGCAGTGTATCATCTGTAGCTGCGTATTTATTTGGCATAGGCTTTTTACTCTGGATGCCCTTACTGACGGAACCATTTATCCGGGCTTGGGACCGGCAATTAGGAATGCACTGACTCGTTCATCCCCAGTGGCTGGGAAGCAAACTGGGAATCAGTGTCTTACCCAAGGACACTTCGACATGTGGACAGGAGGAGGTGGGGATTGAACCGCCAACCCTGTGATCAATGGACAACCTTCTCTCCCACCTGAGCCACAGCCATGTATTGAAGCAGATATATGGGAAAAACTTTGACCTGCTGGAGGAGCAAGTGAAAAAGTCAAAGGAAAGTCACCGCCAGAGCTGCCCCTGAGGTCCCCGAGCTCTGGACCTTGCTAACTTTTACCACAGGCTACTTTGTGTTTGGTTTGCAAATTCCTCTTTGTATCCTAAGAGATATAATTTTGGACATCAAGTTATGGGACCACCAGGAGTAGGCTGTGGCTCAGGTGGCAGAGTAGGTTGTCTAGTCAGGCTGTGTAAGCAATGGTTAGCGCCGGCTAAAAAAAACGAGCAGCTGCTAGCCTACATGAGTGTTTTGTACAATGATCTTTGCTAATGATCGTGTCGGGAGTTTCGTGAATCTGAATGTCTGAGCTTAGAACCACTCAGAGGTCATTAAGGACAGCAGCACTGCAACACTAGGATTTTAATAAATAATAATAATAGTATATATTTATTTAATAATAAATAAAATATGCTAATTTAAGGACGTGACAGTACAGTATGTCAGGAGTAATTCAGCTGCATTATTCTATACATAATGCTAGCCAGTAATGCTTTTAGATCAGAACTGCTGTCATTTAGGATGGGAAAAAAGATGATGACTAAGAGAATTGACACAAATGTTTACAGCAGGATGCATCAGAGTTATAGGACAGGACTCCAGACTAACTTTTTCACCACCTTCCCAAAAGACACAAGAGGCAGCACTAACATTGTGAGTGCAGGCATCGGTCAGCCTGACTAATCGGCCTATCACTACTTATGTTTCCTTATTATTTGTGATAAAACAGTCATTTAAAATCAGGTGTTTCTCAATACCACCATTGCCAAGTTTTCCCATTCTATACCTGTCCTGTCAGACAGCCTCAATTACTCTTAAAGTCCAGACAAAACACTGAGGTCAAATCCAAGGTGATGCCTCTGTATATTGTCAAGGTTCTAGCCCACAGACAGGCCAGAGGTTAGCACAACAGGATTGGTATGTATGTGTGTGTGTGTGTGTGTGTGTGTGTGTGTGTGTGTGTGTGGGGGGGGGGGGGGGGGGGGGCACCTCCATCAGGTCCACTTAACCAATGCGTTCCATCAATCACCATGTATCTAAGCGTAGGAAGGAAGTTCAGTGACTGAGCATGTCTGTGCCTGTGACAGCCTGCAGTGTGGCTCAGACATGGACTACTCAGAGGCCGAGTTCCTCCCCTCCTCCTACTCTTCACATGGTGTAATCTGCCTGACCATCTCTGCCCCCACCTCCTCAGGTTCCCCGTGGCCGTCTCCAAACCCTCAGCTTCAATGCAGCTCCCATCCATCAGCCCTCTCACGCCATTGACTACTTTTCAGCTGCCACACAAAGGAGGAGGCAGGAAGTCAAGGCAGGGGCCTTCCTTCCTTTTAGTTCAACTCCAAGTTCACAGCTGAATCAGAATGCTGGCAGACAAATGGGCCAGGTAGCATGTGTCTGCTGCAACGCCCAGCTTCCTGGAGATGTCTGCAGGTCACATCAACCTCTCAGGTAAAGACCGGATTTACTATCTGAAAGCATGACAGCAGTCACTAAAACATTACCCTTCACAAATCTCTGGCAGCTGTCTTTAATCTGTATACTATCTTTTAACAGGTAAAACTAAACAACTTTCTCACAATGAGCCAATATCCAGTGAGCACTCCTCACTTCAAAAGCAGTTAAGATGGTCTGGCTAAAGTACTCATCCTGAAAATGCAATGGTATTCTAACTTTGGAGAAAGCAAAAACAATGGGCTCATCTGTGTGCTAACAATGGTAGCACAAACACAATATGTCTCACAAACAAGCACAGACTATTTAAACTATTAGCTATAACTATATTAAACTATAGAAAGTTTACTGAAACCCAGAAGCTTTAGTTTCTGAAGCTAAAAATGTCACATGGTTTTATGAATTACATAGCGGTACATATTTTATGAATATGTAATAATGGAATGTTAGGAAGTTAATTAGTAATTAAATAGCTCTACAAAGATATCCAGTAGTCCCCATATTTGTTTGTCTCCCAGAATTCCATGAGTTAGAAGTACAGGTGGATATTGCACTGGACCATAACCCTGAGACAGTCTGTAACTGAGTGAGCTTCATAGTTGGCTAACTTAACACGTACTTAGTTTGGAGATATTTTAGTCTCCAAACACAGAAAAGCAGGTCAGCAACTTATAATGTGTGTAAAGCCTGTATTCAGAGATGTGAAAGCTAATGTTTTCAAAATGCTAATTAACTAGCTAGCAACAACTGATCTAGATTAGCTAGCTGGTTAGCTAGCGTTTTGCTAAAATGAGTTACCTGTGCTAAATATATATGTGACTATATATAAATCAGCTGCTTTTACCTTCCACTATCTTCACATTTTCCAGACAAGCCTAGCACACAGCATATCTACGTACAGGAAAGGAGAAAGTTGGCCGAGGTTCCAAATGACTCCTCAACAATTCATCATGAAAATTAGTATCTTTGTTTTATTTTTATGACTCATGAATCATTTTTAATTTGTTTTTTAAAAGTAGCATAAAGGGAACTACATCCTTCATTGTACAACTTTGAAAAAAAATGGTGAAATTTAGGAAGGTCAATTCAGGAACCAGAATCGGATCAGAACTGAAAAAAAGTGGATTGGTGCATCTATTAAATATCGGCTATAGTGATGTTGTGTTAACACTGAGTTTCTGTTGGGGACATTGGACAATTCAGCTATAATTGCTATTGCTGCTCATGCTAACTGCCCAGATGTATTGTAAACAAACCAAAACACAAAGACAGTCCACAATACAATTGTAAGACAGACACATATTTATATAAATGTGTGGATTAAATGTCCCCATGCACCTGAGCAGACAGGCCAGATACATTGAGTACGTGGGAAAGCCTGCAGGGGACAGTCAGGACAGACTACACAACCACAGCCAGACTAACAGCACATGAGAAATGAGGTGGTGTGGCAGACTGAACCTTCCCCGATCCTGCTGGGGGCTGAAGTGGCTCAGAGTCTCTGTGGCAGATTGCACGGGGCAGCGGCGAGCAGACGGTCAACAATGGCACCAGTATGCATCCTCCATTAATCCCGCAGCATTTACAGTTACCCAGCAGTGCCAGACCCAGCGACCAATGGCGGGCCAGACTGACAGGCCAACGGCGCCACCCTGCTGCCCTGGACACATTCATCTTCCCACCGGGGAGGTTCAGGCCGCCAGACAGGAGCAGACAGCAGAGACAGCGATGAAGACAGAATGAGAAAGAGAAAGGACAATGGGAAGGAGGAGAAGACTGTAGGAGAGACAGGAAGAGGGGATAGAGATGTGGAGGAAGAGAGGTTAAGAGGGAACAAGGGGAAAAAAGCAGGGAAGGGTGTCAGAGGTAGAGAGAAAAAACATGGAGAGAAGGAGGGAGGAAGGGAAACATGAAGGAAAAGAAAAGAGACAAAGCAGCACAGTCTTTTTATCACCCGCTGTAACTGATTAAGGAGGCCCCAGGATCTTGGCAGAGGTGCAGATCTAAGACTGGAGGAGGAGGAGGAACAGGGGGCTCCGTCCACCCTCCAGCAGGAACACAGCACTACACTATGCTCTATCTGCCTGGGGATATTCAACCAGTTAGACTGACCTGTAGCACACAGAACTAGCATGACTCTGAAGAATAACTGCATTATTAAATCTAGACCGTTCTCTTAACAAAAGCTTCCAATGAAATGTCTGTTTTCATTTATTAAAAACCCAACAACAGGAAGTCTCCATGTTTAACCTGGTAAATGAAACTGACTGCTGATTTAAGTTGGCAATCTCAACAATTTTCATTTAAATAAATGTCACTGTCTATCAGTGAATTAGGTCACATAATGGTGATTGAGCCTATGGCCTACTGATGCAAGCATTGCAATATTTATATATTTGCAGTGTTACGAACTGGGTGGCGACATTCTCAGGGAAAATGCTGTATTACAGTCACAAAACAAACTGCATGGAGTGCAGTTTGGGTGTAAAGAAAGGTGATTTAAAAAGTGATTTAAAAAGCCTTTATTTTCTCACGGCTATTTACTCATAGTAACAGTGAAAAACCATGACGTGTTTCAGCCATGCAGGCCATCATCAGGGCAAATACAAAATGGTTGCCTTCGGGCTGTTTCTTATATCTGTTGGCAAGTTACATTATTAGAGTAGACAGGTAAAATCTCATTAAAGACCACGTTCAGCAGAGGACACCACACATAAAAAATCCCACATAATGTCTCATACAACGTCTTAAAACCTCTTAACATTTTTCACTACATCCAGGCAAAAAGACACATGACGTTTTCAAAGACTCAGATGCTGGAAAAAACAAAAAACATAAGGACAGTTACAGAAAAGGAAAAAAGTCAAGGTCCCCATTCAAACCAGGATACTGTGTATCTTTCACCTCCCCTTATTGAGTTTTCTGTATGATCTAATGGCAGGTTTATGTTCGGTCAGTCTTGCCTTCAGTTTACGCTGTTTTCTCTGTCGCCATGAAAACGCCATGAGCCTTAATAAAGTAGGGTAAACACAGGTGTTACCAATGATACTAATTAAGGCTCAGTTCCATTTAGTGTAGCAGAACCTTCCCAGTGAGCCAACATGCACAATAGCAGCACCCTGACTCTGTTTGACCTGAATGAACTTGAACCTTAATTAATATAACTAATAACACCTGTGTTTACCCTACTGTTTGAGGTCAAAATGTGACAATGGCCTGTAGTTTATCCAGATCCAGATGATCTAAATCAAAGTGAAACAGCTCGCATAGATACAATGAGTAAACTGAGCTTTAGGCCATGGTGACAGGCTTAGGATTCTGGAAAGATTTTTCCAAAATCCCTCTTGTGAAAATAAAAATAAAAAAAGGAATATACTGTATATTGACAAGGAAGACTGTTTTTTCTAGTCACTCAGGTGAGAATATTCCAGATTATCCTGATAATTCAAATTCCCCATGATATACAGTTTTGAATCGTGATAATATCATATATCATATCATCACAACTATATCTTATACAAAACCACAGTCAGAAACAATGATACGAATAGACACGAATGCTTTATACAAGTCAACACACAGAGACAATACACACACTAAGACACTGCGTATATGAAACTGACCTGATAGAGTAAGGACAGGTGAAGTGTTTCCCTCTGTCTCTCTGTTCTGCCTGCATCTGTAGCAGCTGTCCAATGACCTTTATCAGCCCCTGGACATTTCTGTTCACAGTTCAGGTCAGAAACAGACGGTGTCAACAAAGAAAAAGTCCACCAGCTAGTCTCTGTGTCTGTCTGCTGTTTGCTGCTGAGCAGGTAGTGTACAGTGAGTCTTTAGAACTTTTTCACTAAAAACAGCTGACTGGTGCTGGAAACAAGGTTGTTATAAAAGTAACATTTTTGGCCATAAAAGTAAAAAAATGCAAAAAAATGTCCACAGAGCTGAGGGGCAGTGCAAAGTTTATGATAATTATCTCTGTGGATTCGTCACTATGAGTGACTCCTTCCACATTACACACACTCATTTGATCTATTTTTCAAGGTCATTCAAAATGCTGACTCAACATTTTCCATATGTGATGACTCATATCATGTTGAACAGAGAAGGTCACTCTGCAGTTAGACTGATTGGCGGCACATGGGAAGAATTGATGGATCCAAGTCAGCAGAGGGGGCCAGGACAATGTGGCAGTGTCCTGTTACTAAAAGCTCTGTTATGTTTCTG
>NW_023339984.1:1497677-1501063 GCF_004916995.1 Morone saxatilis | reverse complement strand
AAAAATGGTATCGGAACATCTCTGTAATATTAGACTCAGAAGTCTTTGGATCTGCAACAGGAATCAGCTCTACTTTAACCTCTGTAGTTGTCATCTAAAACATGCAGGGCTCTACTGATTAACCCATTGACTGACTTTATAGGAATGACGCTGCAGATGAGACCAGGTGTGTGTGTGTACCTGGAAGAGGGCAGGAGGTTGAGGACGCTGTTGAGGACGTAGTGCAGCTCTGCGTGGCCTTGCTCCACCAGCAGCACCACGGCATTGCAGCAGGCTGACCGCACCAGAGCGCAGTCGCTGCAGCACTGCTGCCACAGAGTCTCCAACGCTGGACCCTGACACACACCAACAACACACGACTCAAGATTGGAAGCCAGATTCAGCTTAAAAGGGACCAATAAAGTTATTCTGTAGATAAAGAAGGTACCGTCCTTCATACTTTACAGTTCATATTCAGGGTTGGAAACGTAGTATTTTAAACAACAACAAACCTGCCCTACTCTGCCTCTAATTGGGTAGTGTTTATTGCCTTTGTTGGTTCGGGTTGGAAAAACTGTCCTTGGAAATGTCAAACAAGTAGGTATAAATAAGAACAATGAACAATGCCACTCCTCGAATCAAATAGTCACCTTTCATATCCATTTGGTTTAAAATTGAATAAACCCTTACTGTATTAGATCATGCCAAAACATCTTGTTAAAACAGGAAAAACTTCAAAGCAAAAAAGCCATTCCATGGCGCTTTTAAGCCACAAAAAGCATTATTTTGATAAGAAACTAACCTGGGTGGAAGACTGCGTGATTTGCCCATTTGGCCCCTTCTCCTTTAGCACGGCAGCAACAAGATTTCTCACTGTCTGGAAGACAAATAGCAGACAAACATGTAAACTTTTAATTTCAAAGCCTCTACAAGGAACTTTCATTTTGGGTTGATTCTGGTGTCCATTGTGGACCAAAGCGGAAGTGTTTCTACCAAATCCAACCCAGTACCAGGCATTAAGAAAAACTATACAGATATAGCCAATGTCCTCGCTGATTATCTTGTTTATTATTGTAGGTCATATAGAGACTGTTTCATAACCAGTTAAAAACTCCTTGTAGTACGTTTAAGAAAGGTAATGTTTTAGAGATATTACTATTGGCTTGGTTATCAGGTCTTTTTAGCATCAAACTTTCTGTGGGTTTGAAAGGTGAGCACCTGCCATGAAAACTGGAGTTGCTCACCATTTTGTAATGGAGCAAACTACAGCCAGCTTCAAGTCGCAGAGATATTTAACACACAAAAAGATTTTGGGTGGAAGTGTCAGGCAATAAACACAAGCACCAAGTTTGGAACACTTACCAACACCTCCAAAGCCCAACGATTAACTGATTATCTTGTTTGTTTAGCTTGTACACAAACAGAAATCTATAAATGACATGTAATCATGCATCACTGCTTTTCTTACAACATGTGGCGCACAAAGTCCACGCTTGGCAAGGAAATAGTGGAGGATGAATGGGGTTATCACAGAACTTGTACCAAGGAGACTATCCCCAGTGAGACACTGCCTTTAGACTTAATTGACTCATTATTTGTGTTCTTTAAAAAATAATTCACTTTTCAGTTGCTTTTTGATTAGTTTTCAGCACCAAACTTGCTTGGTTAGGTTTAGCAAAATATCATGGGTTGGGTTTAAATAGATCCTTTCTGGTGCCTGTCCAATCGTAGCACTCGAATGCTACACAGGGCGTGTCTTGGTGTAAAAAGCAATGGGATTTATAATAACCGTAAATGACAATTTGTGGTTTTAGGGGGAATTAGGTGATGAAACAATTTCTTGACAAACAACAGACAGTGATTATCCTTCACCAGGAAAGAAAGGTGTTTACAAGAGGGGAATGAAAATGTGGATTGAAGTGAAAAATGTACTCATTTTGAGTCTACTGAGTTTTTTGTTTAATTGTGAATTTTTGTCTATTTATGTGTTTGATCCCTGTTGTATTTGTATGTTCTGTATAAATGGAAAACATATGTGTGAGATGTTAAATGCTAATGGGAGAATGGTGAATGGAATCAAAAAACCAGACAGTGAGCTGTTTCTTGAATTCTTGTTGTCATAGTGATGTTGGCAGGTTTGGAGATGTTTGCGCACAGAAACCAAGATAAAAGGTGTTCATAGTGAGCTTTACAGGTGTTGGTAGGTGTACTTCGAACTTTGGACAGAGCCAGGCTAGCTGTTTCCCTGCTTCCCTTCTTTATGCTAAGATAGGCTTAAATCCTGCCAACTCCTTTAACAAACTCTGAACTGAACCCTTTGAACACATTATTAATGGTTTTAGTTTAAACTAAGAACTTAAACTAAGAGTGAAACCACCCACTTGAAAATGGAACCAGGTATCGGAACCTTACCCAACTGTGGAATTTCCGCTACCAGTGGGGTAACTACACTGAGACTAGAGAGGGATTAGAAACAACAACAGTCACATGAGTGGAGAAAGGAATGAGCAACACAGAAGAAGGGGAGAAACATTTCAATCAATGAATCAGTAGCTCACCTGGGCTTGTATGACAGGGCTGGGGAAATCAAAGCGTATTTTCAAACTCTCCGTCATATCTGCCGGTCATGCCTGAAAGCAGAAAGAAACCCCATTAGAATAAGTGAACAAAACTTAATGACAGTAAACAGTGTTATCATTTCTGTCCTCTCTTCCGAGAATTCAATGTTTTGTCAGACAACACCACAAAAGAAAACATTTCCAGGGAGAAAACCTGGTGCTAGCCTTCTATTTAACTCAAGAATATCACATATCAGTGGTGCTGAATTCAGCCTTTGAAACAAAAGCTAAGTGATGCAGCCACCTGTTGCTTCGTTCAAGAAAGAAGCACTGCTTGGAGGTATTCGGGGACTGACCCTTTGAAAGCTGATCCCTGCCATGTGTTATCAAATTATTGGCCTGCAGCCATGACATAATTTTGCATTAAATTATTCACAAGTCATCGGGACACCGCCCCGCTCACTAACTCACAGGTTGCTAAGCAGACGAGCGGCCCATCTCAGGTTGTCTCATTAGTCCCGACAATATGCTGTACAGGTGCTGACCACCAGCTGTCTGAGGCCAATAGACCACAGCTGCTGCTTCAGAAAGGAAGATTTGACTGTTTTAAATAGGACTGGGGATAGAATATTGTATATATGTCTGAGTACATGTCTGGAGGGGATCTTTAAATTCAAATAAAATTTTACCAATTTTGGAAAGACAACTCATTCTACAAACTAGTTAAATAAGTTAAAGGAAAACAATAGCCATGTTTTATGTGGAAGTCCAATCAAGTGTTGATGGTAACTGAAAAATAGCTGCAAAATCTGTCCTTCTTCATTTGATGCAATTCAATTCAATTCAATT
>NW_023339984.1:1497048-1497577 GCF_004916995.1 Morone saxatilis | reverse complement strand
AGCTTGCACGCAATGCATCCTGGTTCAGGGAGCAGGAGAACTCAACTTTCTCAGTCAATATAGCACACAATGAGGAATTTATTGCTTATATTGACCAGAGTCACCATCATTTGGAGATCCACAGAAAATATGGAACATTTTCCCTTTACCTTGCTACTTTATTTAGATAAAGATAGACAGTTCTGAAAACATTATATTCGTTAAACTAAGGTATATAATAAAGTACTGGGTATTGGGTCCGATACTATACTCATGCACCCGTACTTGTAATCATAAAACTACTCCGATCATCAAAACTAGACTTTATTAAATTAACGATATTAAATTAATATTTAACAAGAAATCTTATGCTGTCTGACCCAAACCCAATGGTTGCAGTTTTGGGCCAGAACCCGGCTGTGGTTGGGTCCAATTGGGTTAGGACAGAGAATCAAAGCTCTAGTTTTAATGGGTTAAACTTAAGACCTTTTTAAGACCTTTGTGAATGCAATGTAAAGTATGAAATATATGAAGGAAAATTGGTATTGGT
>NW_023339984.1:1495777-1497007 GCF_004916995.1 Morone saxatilis | reverse complement strand
TTTTTAAGACCCTACGGACACCCTTGTGCTGACAACTACTGTGATAATCAATGAGTCATTTAAGTCATTTAAGACCCAACAATTACTGCTTCCAGCTGCTCCAGCGTGAGAATTTGTTTTCCTCTGCTTTATATCATTGCAAATGGAACATGTTTGGGCTTGGACTGTTTGAAGACATTTTAAGACATTGTCTTGGCCTCGTAGAACTATTTCTGTATGTAAAGTAACAATTTGGGAAGTTAGATGAGCATTTATCATTACTTTGAACTGACAAATTCATGATGAATGACATAATTAAAGTGTGACAGTCAAAAAACAAAAACCAAAAGATATTTAGTGGCTTGAGTTTATAGAAAAAAACAAAAGTGGATCTCTATATATATATCTGAATATATATATGCAGATATATATATATATGTATATATATACACAACAATGCAAAAAGGTTTTCAGTCCTAACTGGGAACCCTTTTGCTCCCTTTTGCTCCAACTTTTCCTTGTGAATCTGTAAACCGATATATTGGTTTAGCATTACTATAAGCACAGGGAACACGAGCTGTGTGTATCCTAACACTGCCACCCCCTCCCCAAACACACAAACACAGCCAGCCACCCCCCCCCCGCTGTTNNGCTGTTATCTAACTGATAAGCCAGCCTGCTTTGCTGTACTGTCCACCACCCTGCTCCCTCCTGCTCGCTGCACACCGGCTCCCACTGCCACTCAGCTCCACGGACACATCAACAGGTAAGTCAGCAGCACCTGCTACTCCACAGCTATACTCCACACTGACTCTACATCGGCACTTTATTACTGTTTGTAGACAGTGTGGCTGTTTGTCATCAAATATTTACATGTCACTATCTGTATATCTGGCATACTTTAGCTTAAAAGTCTTTAAACTGAGTTATCCATTTGAGGAGGTTGAAGAATATGGGTGGTTCATTCGTCAGTCAAACTAATAAGAACTGTGTTCAGTGATACGATCATTTAGAAGTAACTGGCTTCTTCTCTAATTTAAAGGCTGTCAATGGTCAGCTAAACCTAAAAAAAGCAAGTTTGTGCAGCAGACTATTCCAGTGTTTTCTACAGCATATTTACCCTACAGCAAAACAATATAGGCTGGCCTGTACTGCTAGGTCTGCATTAGCAATAGAAGGGAGGACAATGCACCAACTGTGTTGAGCCAACAGTGCTTTAGAAATGACACCAGTGAGGCTTTACTGTGTGAC
>NW_023339984.1:1492256-1495750 GCF_004916995.1 Morone saxatilis | reverse complement strand
CCCGCCGCTGCAGACTGCACACGCCGGACAGGCGCATGGGATTTCTGACGGCCTTTCAGGTGGACACACACAGGCTTTCACAGCCCTGTTAGAGGGCCGTCAAATCACGGCTGTCTCAACAGGTTTTAATGAAACTGGTCGGTTTACTGCTAATGTTCATCAATACATCATCACTTAATTAGACAGATTATAATTAGGGCTTTGCATTGGCAAGAATCTAGAGATAGAATACGTATCACGATACTAGGTACAGACCAATTATCGTCCTGGACGATTATCAGATCAGATTATTATTTTTCAGATTAAGTGAATTTTTTATTTTTTTTATTTCATTGCACATAAAATATATTAATTCAAAAATGTTCTTTGGCTCTGATGCCGCAGCCTCTGTCCGTCTATCTTGTCTCACTATTCTGTAGTTTAGTTCAATGTCCCGCCCACAGCACTATGATTGGTTACACCTCACTCAATGTTGCTGTACCACAGGGGAGTGCAAATTATACTGCAATATAGTATTTGAGTTAAGGTACTTTGTTAAACTCCACTGCTTTATTCTAGAGTTTCATTTTTACTGCAAATGTAGATCAGTTCCAAATATCTACATCTGTATTGGCCTTGAAAAAAACAAAAAAACTATAGACGTCACATTACATTCAGGTACAGAACCATGAGCTATAAAACAGGTCCCTGTAAAGCAAAGGCATTGTTTGTTAGTACAATATTCACCTTTACTGACAATGCAATGTAAAAAGTACTTTCCCCAGTACACAAGATAAAGTATCCGGTGTCTGGACTGCACATGCACTGTAAGACAGTATGATTGACAGACTCTGATTCAGATTTATGTGGCACACTAAATAGTCTGGTCAAACTGTTAAAATGCATCAGAGGTCATTTTACCAAAGAGCTGAGGGCCTCCAACATGGCCTCCTGCTAACCCAGCAGAAAGCCTTTACAGCAAACCCTCAAACCCAAAGTCCTTTGACTATTAGTACTGTGGTCTTTATACTATTGGCACTATTATACTATGGTATACTGGAGCATAGAACAGTATTATCATTAGTATTGTGATAAACATCAACACGTGTTGATAGTTGGGGCAGAGTATGGCTCTTTTATAATACCTGACTTACCCGACACATAACATTACATAATATTATTGCTACTATTCCACCCGGCAGGTGGTGGAATGAGCAGAATGATGCTGCTGTTTTACACGGTGTATTTAGGCAGCCAGTTGTTGTTGTTGTGCCCTTTGGTAGATTATATTAATGCCGAATTAAAGATTGCTTCCTGCTTCCACAGACAATGCTTCCAGTAACGTTTTTATGCATTAAAAACATTTGCTAATACGTAATTGAAGATAAAGTGGACAGGTTTTCAGTGGGGTTTAGCTCTGTCTCAGCTACTCGTGGTCCTGATGCTGCCTACGTGTCGTACATACCAAACAAGTCACGTAAGAACTTTAGCACAAACCACTGGTGGACAAAAAGCTACTAACCTACACCCAGAGCCTTAATAATTATAAGAATATAATACAACAAATAACCTAGCAGGTGAAGTTAGCTGAAGAAGCTAATAACAGCTACACTGCAGTTATCAACACAAATGCTAATGCTATTCAACAGGAAGTGCATTCGTAAAAAGTAACGTTAGGAGTGTATTTACAGCTGCAGTAGACTGAATAACACATAAGCATCTCAGTTCAAAGTTTGTTCAACTTATACATGTTGTTGCCTCAACTTTACCTCATTCATCCAGCCGCCTGCATAACCCGCATGTAAGTACGGCGAGTACCGAGGACCAAAAGTGACAGAGACCGAGCTGTCACACACCGGGACCACCATTCCCCTTCATTTTCACTGAAATCATGATGTAAAGCTCTTTGTGTAACTAATGTGTTAATTAAAACGTAATAATCTACATCTACAGATATATACCAGAGCTTTTGAATGGGTAAATAAATCCCTCAAATAATACAAGAGACATGGGGGCATCTGGAAGTCTGTGGCTGCCCACATTAAAATAAACTAGTTTGACATTTATTAGATAAAGTAAGTCCCACTGAGATTGACATGTCATTATACCAATAATACAGAATACTGATTAAGGATAATATAGCTACATTAGAATAAAATATTATTGTAAGTAGCAAGGTGTGATGCAGTGATTGTGCTTTGGAGAATTATTTAATTAAATTAAATTAAATCATTAAATTAAATTAATAAAAAAGTCTGAAATTATACATTTTCAAACATGAAATTTGTTTAGTTTAGTTATTTATTTGCACATGCAAAGATTGAAATTAATTACATTAATTAAAATTATTGGATTTTAAGGTTTTTTTATTTTAATTCAACAGTTTACAAGTTGTACATTTGAATTTACGAATGTGAAATAAAATCTTTGCTTGAATTATTATATTATTATTATTGATATTGTAATAACAGACTTACATACATACATACATACATACATTGGTAACACGCAAAATTGCATATATTGTGTGTTTTGACATTGTGATCATACCCATGCCTGTAGAGGTCCATATCCTGTAACTATGCATGCATACAACAAATATAACACAATGGTATCCATAAAAAATACAGTCTTTACCTCAAAATACATCGTAAAAGTTGTATTTCAGATGTCTTTGTTGAAAGTCAGATGTGGCCGATGTATTACAGTCACAATAACAATTTTAATCATACTAATCGTATTTGAATGTTGGCGTTTGACTGCTTTAACCGAACTTGAACGTTTCATATAAACTGTTAAAGCATGCTCTATTCGCCGGTTTTCCCCTGGGACCTGAAGGCAACATAATTACAGGACGGATGCGGCCACCTGATTGGAGGTCCATATATCTGCTGCTCTCTTATTGGCTGTTTGGGTCTCGTGCTCTGTCTGCAGCCCCAGCGGGTACACCAAGCTGCGCGTGCGCTTTGCCCCTCAACGTCGTTAAATAACAGAATTGATGCGAAGAAGTAACGGAAACGGGAGAATTTGACATTCAAAATAAAATAATGGAAAAAATAGATAACCAGAAAATAATACTGTATACTTTATCTTAATTTCTCTGAAGGCAAAGATGTATTACTAACTGCTGCACAAACATCTTATATACAATTTGATTGGCAGATTAAGCTTAAAAAAATGTTTTAAAGGAACATGAGAGCAATGAGTTATCTATTCATGGATATGGGCTCTACAGTATCAGTAGAATTTAATATAAATTGACTGTACAGACAGACTGAGTGAATTTCCTCCAAGCCAAGTCGGAAAACACATTGTGTTGTTTCAGGTTTGGGCCCTTTGTCATTACACGATTAGGGGCCCACGGAGGTCTTAATTCAATCATGCTGGTAATTCAATACTGAGAACACGGACATGCATTAAGAAACCTGCATTGTAACATCTTAGGCAACTGAATAAATAACAATATAAGAAATAAAAAATGACAAAAACAAAGGACCGTGGCCTGTAAACGTGCT
>NW_023339984.1:1490694-1492090 GCF_004916995.1 Morone saxatilis | reverse complement strand
GTATGTATGTACAGACTGCGGTAAAAAATTTCCTGTGAAGGACAATAAAGTATATTATTATTAAAAAGTAAAATCTATATATTGTTTTTAAATAAAACAATTTTAGAGCTTGTATTGGATATGCCTAGTCCAATTTAAGGAAGGGTATTTCTCAAATCCTGGCTGTGGCTGAAGCATAGTAACATGCTCTGTAGTATACAAAATGCAGGTACCTTGGCATTTCAAAGCAAATCACCTAATTCTCCAATTGGGAATGGCATTGCTTTCGAGGGGTCGCGCCGCAGCGGGTTTTATTTCGAAAGTCCGCGGCGGAATTTCTCTAGGTCATTACGGTGGATTGACAGCCGGCGAGCCTTTGAAAGTCTTGAGTGTGACTTCAGTCCAGGAGAGACCATGTCCGCCGTCATAGGCAAACTGTACTCACCTCTGCTCTCATTTAAAACTAATTCTCCATGAAATAACAGTAACGCGGGGCCTCAAGGATGGCCAACTCGGTGAGTAGCCACTTGGAGGATTTGCTTGCCAGTCCGGTGCGAAGGGGTATAACTGGACATTTTGCTGTTTTGTCACACCGGTGGAGTCGGTGGTTTTTACTCCGTAACGAGGATTTTCAAGCCGCACAGCTAGCTAGAGCCGATACGTGCAGCTATCTCCTGAATGAAGAGCTTAATGCAAAACTCAGCTCAAAAACCTAACAGTTTTACAATTTTTACGCTTACTGTCAAAAAACGCGTTTGCAAAAGGACAATTTAAGGCGGTTTAGAGTGATGACAGTCTGTTCTTCAATTCGGCGTTATGTTACACGCAATGCATAAAGTAGCACGTAAATCGGGTAAAATTTCAACTTTCCCGAGGGGCTCCTTGTTATTTCTATTACATTATCGTTTAATAGGCGCGGACCGTTACCAAGTGGTTGAAAGCAGGGGCAAATTTCAATAGTATAAAGTTTGTGGAAATGTTTGCTGCTTCATGCGTGGTATATATTCAGAATTTACCTGTCGACCTTAGCCAATAGATAGAAGTCGTAAGTCAGGTTCTTGCAGGTGTGTGGGGTTCACGAATAGCAATGTTTCATTAAATTGGCAGATTTTTGAATGGAGTTCTCCGTGCAGGAAGATAACGGGCCGGGTGGAGGAAAAAAATGCAGTAAATGGAACATGTCAAAACCCAAAAAAGGTTTTATTTTTTGAGTGTAAAAATCTTGAGCGAGAAATATATTTGTTTGTCTTTTTAAAAGGATTTTTTAGAAACTTTTTTTAATTTGTGCAGTAACCCAGCATCATTCTATCCCACAGGGTGCTGTTCAGGTGAAACTAGAACTTGGTCACCGTGCCCAGGTCAGAAAGAAACCCACTGTGGAAGGCTTTACCCACGACTGGATGGTGTTTGTCCGAGG
>NW_023339984.1:1490260-1490513 GCF_004916995.1 Morone saxatilis | reverse complement strand
GGAAGCCTTCAAACAAGTGAGCAGGGTTCAAACCCTCATATGTGCAAGCACCCACAGTGCTCATATGTGGGCTATTGAGTCCCTGCAGCCGACTCTGACCTCTGCCAATGAATTTCCTTGTGTTTTGTTGTATTGTGGAGAAAATGCAGCGGGTTTTGGCTTGTGAGCAGTAGCAGTAGCACATACTAACTCTATATTGGCAAATGAAACAAGCGATGTGTGTCCTTTCTCTGTAATTCTCAGGAGGCAGACC
>NW_023339984.1:1488233-1490160 GCF_004916995.1 Morone saxatilis | reverse complement strand
TGTGTGTGTGTGTGTCAGAGCTGCTCCATTTGGGAAGTGTAAAGGTAAAGCAGTGACAGGTGTAACTCGTGTTGGTTGCAGCCCTGCAGGCACTTAGCTCCCTGTGAGCCTGAAACACAAGTGGGGCAAAAAGTCTTTAAAGTCGAGACTAGACTGATAATTGCTATTCACCATCGCGAATGGATGCACTGCCATGTCAAATTGTGCACGATTATTGTCTCAACTAATCATTTTGCCTTTAAAATGTCAGAAAATGTGAAAAATGTCTGTTTCCCTGAGCACAAAGTGGATGTTTTTATCAGGCAGTTTCCAGTTTACAATCACATGACACAAAGAAAAGCATTGAATTTGTATTTAATTGCAACCAGCATTTTAGCTTGAAATATTATTAGACCAATTGATCTATATAGATACATTTTTATTTGATTGGCTCATTATTCAATCAATAATCAATAATCTGTCATTTTCTCGATTAATATTGTTGCAGCATTGTCACTATTTTTTGCAGCTCTAGACTGTACGCTGAATCCACAGGGCATCTCACCACTACAGTGAAATGTTAAAAGTGTTTCTGTGCAAGCGTCTGCATGAAAACGTCTGTGGGCCCCTCCAGTGTTGGATCGACCAGTGTATTCTGTGTAAGCGCTCATGCTGTGTTCTGATTGGTCGGGTGGTCGGTGGACGTGTGTGGCAGCAGCAGTCACATGGTGTGGATTTGTGACGGGCTGATTCTGGTGGTATCTCACTGGGATCTTGGAATTCACTCTTTGGGCTTCTTTACCAGCGTTTCTGTCATTATTGTCTGCTTTCTGTCTTCTCGGACAGCCAGTGTGTCAGGGCCCGCTGGTCATCAGTTCGGTGTTGATTCCTCTTGTTGTTCCTCGTGTAATTACACAGGATGCAGGCTGCTCGGTAACATTTGACCTACAGTCTTCAATATTGTAGCAAATTCTCTTTTTCTCCTTCTTCATATACACAAATCCGCTCATCCGTTTGTGTGCTCCGCCATCTAGCGGCGCCGCCATTACTGGCCAGTCGTAGAGATTCTGTGACAGCAGCAGCAGCATCGGTAGCTGGAAAATGACCACTTGACCATTCGCCACATTTCAAGTAGGGGTGTGAATATCGGAAACTATCGTATTGCGGTATATTGTTTTGTGAGATAGTATCGATTCTCAAAAATACTGTAACCCTTCCTTACTGGGTAATGTAATACTACTGTAGATAGCTAGCTTATTTAATCAAGAGTTGCTTTAAAGGTTAGTTTTTTCATTGGTATTCAGGAGGATTTAATGAGTGGCCTGCCATGCGGGCGTTTCTGCACAGGGAATCTATGTACAGTGAATGGTCATTCTTCATAAGGAAAAGGCTTGTGTGTTTTCCACAGTGGACGTTTGCCACTACTGTTGGAGCAGCTGAGAACTGCACCGGTTCTTCCTGATTTCATAGACATTGCTGTAGAAAGTTACATTACATAGAAAGCCAAGAGAAAAGTAGAAAATTGTTCACTTCTCAGGACAGCGTGCATTCCAACACGCCACCGCAGTAATGGCAACTTCTTTCCTTCCGGTATTTCCCTGGTATTGATATTAGGATCAGTATATTGGTCTGTCAATTTGTGCCTTTTAAAACATTTTGAAGTAAACTTTTAAGTGTCTGCAATAGTTCCTGGACTTTATTTCAAGGCGCTGTTTGGTGGGAAATGGCCATTACTGTAAGCCTGCTGCCTCTGGGTCTGTTTGGCTGAAATTAGTGCAGCATGATACGGTAAAGCCATCATATTGCGATTACTGTGATTCCTGATTAGTGTGGGAATGATCAGGCATCTCTGCAGCACTATAGTGCTTCATTTTAATGCTGTTCGACACACATTTTACTTTTATCAAAAAACTGCAGCTTCAGAGATTTGCATATTGCACTTTGGGAT
>NW_023339984.1:1484818-1488206 GCF_004916995.1 Morone saxatilis | reverse complement strand
ATGTTCAAAGCAGTATTTTTCATGTGAAAATGATGATTCTGAGCAGCTGGGACCAGCTGAGGGGTCTGAGTCTAATATGGCACATACATGTGCATCTCCTTGATAAATAACCAGCTTAGAAACTGATGGACTTCAAAGCTGTCAAAAGTTCTGATAGAAGAAGTGTTTTAAGACGGGCCACATGCACACAGCAAGAGTGTACTGTATTCATTTCCCCCAGTGCCTCCAAGCTGTCTATAAATCAAATTCCTATGTGCTGATATGGAACTCAAAGCTTAAGTTTCTCGTAAAAGACCTTTGATTACAGAGTACCACATGAGATCTGGCTCCTGCGCATCGCATCCTCCTCCCTGCACTTTCCCTGCTCCAGCCCGATCTTGATAGATGTGATCTGCGGCTGGAAGACCTAAAGCCCAGCAGGAGAATACTTAAACTCCAATAATTCTCACGTGGTGACGCATGCCGTGAGATCTTTCCAGTGGCTGTGAAGCGTTTGGGGCCGGTGTGTTTTTAACGCGGTGACAAATTGTGAGGCAAAGTGCTTCCTGATCCGTTCTGGAGTGGTTCCAGTTGAAACGCAGCCCAGGTGCAATAAATCAGAGCGCTCAGGTGAATGTAGCGTTGTGTTACACCCAACTCAACCCAACTCTTTCTCCATCTGGTCAAACATTTAGTGAACGATATATATCACGATATAGCACATGTTCTTTAAATTCATGAATAGTTTCCACATGGGAAGACCTGTTTCTTCTTACATTTTTAACGATATACTCGACAAAAAAACTGTCAACTAGGGATGCACGATATGGATTATTTTTTTCAGCCAATACAATAGCAGAAAATTAGTTGCTTCTCATGGCAGATACCGATAAGATAACCGGTAATTTCACATTTTGTATTTTAAAAGAAGTTCATAACATGTAGTTTTTACACACATAATGGTAAGAAAGGATGTAGTGAGCAAAGATGGATGATTTAATATCCTATAGCTCGGATCTAAGCAGATCTAAGTGTGATATATACATTTCCCATTATTAGCCCTGATAATTATCGTGCATCCTTACTTTTAGAGCTGCATCAATGTATAGAGAGCTCCGTCTGGTCCAGACCTTTTTTTTAGATACAAGCTGGACCTCGCGGAGTTCACTCCTCATCTTCGGAAATACCCCGTTCTGTGTCACGTTCACTATCCTCCATGTTTGTTTGAGTTGCTTTCATGCAAGTTTTCTGCCTGTATCCATTCTATCCGGAAGAAAACAAAGGCTTTGTTCGCACTGGAAGCTTTAGCGATCGGTTTTGTTTAAAGAGATCAGATTCCGTATGACTTGTGTTGTTCACACTGTCATTAAAAAACAGATGAGTCACATATGAGCAAAAAAATCAGTGTAGTCCAAATCCTGAAAAATACTGCTGCGAAGAGTGCAATTTGACAAAATAAATGATGGAGCATAATATGAAAGAAGGCATTTTTCTATTGTCACACGATACATATGATCTTTTTTCCCAGATGCAAGAAAACATGTTTGTTTGGTACATACCACAAATGATGATGAATTTAAGTTTTGAAAATGGAACTTCTTTTGATGCAAAAATGATCATGAAGTGTGGTAATTGTAGCTATTTCTACCTGCTCCATGTGCTTGGGCCAGTTCAGTGACTTCCTGTGGAGTTTGACAACCTCCAGTTTGTGAGTTCTCTCTGTTCAACACATACAGGAGAGAAGAGTTCAATCTTTTTCCTTTGGGGAAAATGAAAGGCAACAAAGATGGAGGATAGTGATTCAGAGATTTAGAACCAGCTGCCCAGGTTAAATTGTAGGTCTGGAGCCATTTTGGATTTGAATAAAAACAGACAAGTGCTTCATATCAATTTTATATTACTTAGCAGCTGTTTGATAATGACTTCATTGTTTCATCAATTTCTCAAGATGAAAGACCCAACCCAAGTCCAGTTTGTAGATGGTGTTGACTTGTGTCTGACTGTCAGTGCTAACAGTCCTACTAAGTGGTCCAGCTGGGCCACAGCTGGCTGCACACATGGAGGAAGTTTTGGGGTCAACGCCAAGGAAACCCACTTTTCCCTTTTCTTTTTTTTTTTTCTCTTTGTGGCCAATAATTTAGTCCAATTTCTGCATCTGTTGAAGATTACACTCTCCTCGCTTTAGAAGGAAGCCTTTTCCTCACCTGCATGCCTCACGCGGCAACTCGCCATCCGCTTTAAAATAAAAAGGGAGGCATTTAAACAAGTCGTAAGCACAAAGTAAACCTGTCAGAAGGAATTGAGTGCCAACTTTCAAACTTATGTTCGCCATCTATACATTATTTTACTTGCAAGGACAGCAGGAATATGTGTGCAGTGTTGAGAAAGTAGCTATTACTGGCTACACGCTGTGTAGCCTTGGAAACCTGATATTTAGTGTGAGGAGTGGGACAGTGCTGGGAGGAAAAGAGCCCATCTCAAGCTAAATGGACTGGATCATCATTTTTACTTCTGCCTGTTTCACCTGCTTTGTCAAAGACGGCACAATGCCTGGGTTTATTTTTTATCACTTCACCTGATACATTTGAATGCAAGCCCTGTGTGCTGAGATACCTCCACCTGGATCTTCCCTTACATAACTGACAGCATCGTTTGATAAATGGAGGTTGGGTGTGTGAACTTGGCTTCGTGATTCTGTGAGAGGGCTGGCAGCAGGAAAGCGTTTGTTATGTGGACCAGAGATCCCCAACGGCCTGTCAGGATTTCAAAGACTCCAGTGCAGGTTTAAAAATGCAATAAAATCTGTCATTGCTCAAATCCATGTATCATTCCTTCTTTTCACATTCAATATAGAATCCAAAATTCGGAAAATGAAACATTGTTGTTCTGTTATTTGCTTATGAACAAAAACAAACCAAAAAAAACTAATAACGGCTTATTTATCTTACCATAATGTGTCCGATTTGTGTAACCTGGAAATTACACAAATCTTCTCGACTTCTTGGTCGATGGCTCTATCTGACTTAATGAGCTTGAACATCAGTGTAAGTGTCTTTTTAAAATTATTTTGGAAAACGTTTAAAGTCAAGACAAAGAAAGTATAATGTTGCCATGGATACAGTGAATTAGACTGGGCAGCAATGGGAAACCTGTTTTATATGTGGTGGGGAAAGTAAAGAAGCAGGACCTGCCTGTCCCTCATTACCACCACTGAGGTGCCCTTGAGCAAGGCTCTTAACCCCTGCTGCTCCAGCAGAGCTGCTCAGTGGTCAGCAGTAGGGCTGGGCGATATGGACCAAAAGTCATATCCCGATATATTTAGGCTGAATATCGATATACGATATATATCCCGATATATATGTTCACATTTTTTATGTTATAGGACTGTTCTGTTGCTGCTGTGATGAAC
>NW_023339984.1:1483318-1484718 GCF_004916995.1 Morone saxatilis | reverse complement strand
CATAGATTAGAATGGACACCGAGTGTAACGCGACTATAACATTCACCTGATTTATCATAATTGAAAATAAAGCGCATAGTCCCATGGTTATCTTAGAATCATTATTTAATTAAATTATTAAAGCTATTTAAAGCACGTATTGTGTTATTTGATTAAATGACAGAGAATAATACTATTGAAACATCGACAATACGCATATTAACTGGTATATTTCTACAAGGCTTTGATTTGGAAACACTAGTTGTATGGAGTGGGTGGTTAAGGCCTGGGAACAAGGTCAAATTTTCTCGGGGCATAAGCACATTTGTTTAATAGTTTTTTATGGATTTGACCAGGACATGGCATTGGGAATGAAGCGGCGTACCGGCCATTTCTCAGGTGCAAGAATTGTATAGCGGTTTTCCGTACAGCTGGTAGAAAGGAGACATCTTGTGAAGTCCAGATTCAGCTGTCTGCAAGTCACCAACTCATAACCGAGTCTGCACACGCTGGGATCCAAGGCACAGATGATACAGAGAGTCCTGGAGCAGGAAGGAGCACTGGCCAAAAGTCTGTCTAATGACAAACCAGGCACCTTGCCCTAACCCTGGCAGGACTTACGTCATAGAAGCATCAAAAGGTCCTGAAAACCTCTCCTAGGGATTTACCGATGCTTGTCAGGTGGAGAGTACGTTCACTCTATCAATGATGTGAAACCTGTGCTGCACTTTTTTAAAAACGAAAGTCTCCTGGCATGTGAATAGGGTGATAGCGAGCTTGGCAAATCGATCAAGACCAGCATTGTTGAGTACCTCAACAGCAAGTATTCTGACCCAGCCACTACTGACCTATTGGAGATGGCTTCATTTGTGGATCCACAGTTCAGGGCCAGCTACATCCCAAGTGAAAAAGTCAATACATTGAAGCACAGAGCTGTCTTGGAAAAGTATCTCTTGGTACCAGCTACCAGTTCACCCTCCGAAAGGGTTTTCAGCTGCAATGGCAATATCGTGACCTGCCACAGAGCATCTCTGAAGCCGGATGCCGTTGACAGGCTGGTGTTTCTTGCACAAAATCTTTAAACGAAGGAGGACAAGCCTGTCTGTCTTCTAATGTCTACCTCAAGACAGCATTACTGTTTATCAATGTAAAATAAGAGGGGGAAAATGTTTATTGAGTTGAGTCTGTTTCTTGTGCAACTGGTTGAGACTGTTCAGATAAGAAATTGAGTTAACAGGAAAAGGTAATCTCAAACTGATGTTTAAATTGTTTTTTCTTAAACTGAGCACTTTATTTTGTTCTTTTATATATAAATTTGTCATATTTTATTCTTTTGTAATGTTCGTTATTTGCATCTGTAGATTTGTTAGAAAGGGAAAAAAAATCTGTAATTTGATTTTAATAAGCCATTTATAGTTGTC
>NW_023339984.1:1480229-1483238 GCF_004916995.1 Morone saxatilis | reverse complement strand
TTTTTTTATTTAAATGTGCACCTTATGGAGCTAAGGTACTCCTGTTGTTATACAGTATTTATGTTTACATTTTATTGTTATTTATCTGTTTATTATTTAACTGTTCACTGAAATAACAGAACGGGTTGTCCAGTAATCGGAAGGTTGTTGGTTCGATCCCGGAAAAACTTGTTTTTCCCTTTATGTTCCAACTTCCAAAAAATTTGTTAAAAGTTAAAATATCTGCTTGGGACCCCAGTTTGTAAACTGCTAGGTTAAATAACACAACAGCTCTCTGCAATACAATTCAAGAGCACCACAAACTACATCCTCCACAATGAATATAGAGCTGAATCAAGACCTCTCTAAAATAATTTCAACAAAAACTGAACATTAGAACCTCCATGAGGGGGGGCTTTACTGCAGGAAAGACTGTTGTATTAACTGCATTACTTTTAACTAGGTGGAGCTAATAAACTGGCATCTGAGTCTTTATGAACATCATATCAAATATTCATATAAATATTGTAGTATTGATGTCAGCCATATTGCCCAGTGGTCTGTAAGTGCACATACCAGGTAGGTTATTCTGTAATGCGTACCTTGTAGAGGTGTAAGAAAATATTGATACGCTTGAAAATTGCAATATTATCTTTTGTGATACTGAATTGATTTTAAATGAACAGTTTTCATGCAAAGATTTGTGGCAGTGCTTCATTTTGTGTTGAGTTTAAACACCAGACTGCTAGATAACAGTGTTATATCCATCTTCAACCATTTGGCTCTAATGCTCAGATTGCACACAAAGTAGTGCTATGATGTAGGATGTTACAAGGACTGTTGCATTTAGAAGAAAAGTTATTTTTAACTCAGTTTGGATGCATATGGTGTGTGTTCTTTATAGTATAACAATTTTCCTAGAATTAGATTTTTATTTTTTTTTTTCCAATATAGCAAAATACTGAATCATAATCCCTGTATTGTGATACATATCATACTGCCAGATTCTTGCCTACTTCCATTCCAACCATTCAGAGTTCTTAAGAGAAATTGCTAGGTCATTTACCTTTTTACATTTGTCTCTACCAACCTAACAGCTTTATGCAACAAAGAACAGACCTGAGAACCAGTAAGACAAGCAGACAGTAAGGAAGACAGAGAGAAGAAAAAGCAAAGTGAAAGGAGGCTCAGAGAAGAGTCACAGATTACTGCGTCTGAACCTGCGAGCCAGTGTGTTAAAGCTGTGTGAATGTGGTAATAACTGAGCGGGCTGGGATTTCACTCTCACTGACATTAGTTACATCACCCAACTCTATCAAGAAAATACATACAGCATACAATACAAGTCCTTAAAGCTATATGCATGTATAGGCTCCCATCAAATGGAAATCGGTGCTGTGACACAATTAAAATTCACACTCAATAGCTAGAAAACCTATTTCGCTAAACTACATACTGTCATCAGAGTACCATCTCTGAAATGCTGTGCCGATTTTAAAGTAAAATTAATTTATTAAATGTATATGGAGAAGATACCAAATTGAAGTCTGTTCCTCTGCCCCCAAGTTCTGAGAAATACGTTCAAATACACTAAAAACTAAGCAGAAATTAACATGCGCACCAACTATGTTAAATCTTTTCTTTTAAAATAGTATTTACATATATCACTTTCAGAACTCCTAGCAGTAAATATCAGGTAATAGTTTTCATAATTTTCTCAGTATCAGTTTTTAAAATAGCCTGCGGAGAAGATTTCGAATCAGTATCACTCTATAATTTATTTGCACTTGTGTTTGAATTTATCTGGGAACCCTAATTTGAACCTAAACATCTTCTCCCTCATATTCAGGTAGCACACATATTTGTCTTTTCAGTATTTCAAACTACTGAAAAATATTTTATGTTTGAAACATCAAATGAAAACATAATGTTATATTTGACTAATTTAAAGTCAGTCAGAAATCAGTGTTTCTTCTTGTCCTTATAGTGTGATGTGTATGCGCAGACACGAGAAGCATGTTTTCACATTCATCTGCTGAAAGTGGAAAGTTTCTCTGTGGTCATTGATTTTAAAGGGGCGGGGCCTACAAGCATGATTTGTGAAATCACAAATAGTTTGGAAGTCAGTCCTGGTCCAGTATGGAACTCACACAAGTGGGATGTAGAAATTTGAAGCCACCACTGCACATACACTTTACAGGAAAGTCCTTTCTTGCAGGCAAAAACATAACAGACACACATTATTGCTCCAAGAAGACTATTTGTGTTTGGTCTTAAGGGGATCTTTAACTAGACAAGGTATGTAACTAGTTGCCTAGACCCGATAGAAGAAACTACTTTGTGCCCTTTTATGGTGATTGTTCAGAGGCATTCTGGGCCATGTAGAAAATCACTAACCTTAGATAAAACAGGTTGTACTAGTAAATGCCTCCCTGAAAGTACATCAGACAGATACTATACAAATACATCTTGGACCAGGAGTTGTGTACAGTATGTATCAGAAATGGAGGGGGTGTGTTAATGCTTTAATAATTTGACTATTTTTCATTTGAACATAGTTTAAGTACACTGTTACACATTGAACCGCAGCACATAAACACATGATTCTTGTTGGCTGTAAGAGAGCGATTACAGGAGAAAGAGGTGCCCATCAAAGCTGTTTGGTTTTATGGATAATCAACAACTAACACAGTAATACATGCTGGAGCTTATACACTGAACTGTTAGGAAGTGGTCAACACACTTACACACACACGAACAATGAGCACAGAATTCCTTTCTTATACGCCAATTGCCAACATAGCAAATGCAGATAAAAATTTAATGTAGCAGGCAGTGTTATCAAGTTACTGGACTTGATAAGTGCTGAATAAACTCATATTTATAAACAGACACATTCAGAATCATTACCGCTTTCTCTGTTATCATTTAACAGACGTGTTAAAGGGACAATGTGTAGTATTTTAAGTATTTTATTTGCTAAAATCAGTGTCTTCATTCATAAATGTGTCCTCATTGGTGTAAAATTAC
>NW_023339984.1:1478852-1480204 GCF_004916995.1 Morone saxatilis | reverse complement strand
AATTACTCTGCCAATGATCTGACTTATCCTCGTAAGTGAAGAATTTGCTTATCTGTATATACATTGACGGGGCAAGTCCATGGAGGCTTCCATGTCGTTCTGCTTTTGAAAACTACAATCGCCGAGAGGGACATACAGCACTATGCCACCTGTCTAGCTAAACAAATGCGTTTTTGTTCAGAGCCAGCATCACGTGGACTGAAAACCTGCTATGATGGAGAAGGAGATCAGTGAGAGGGCTTGTCACTGCCCTGGCACATTGGAAAGTCCGCACTGCACTTTAGTTTATAATGGAGGATCTATACTTATGCCGAGCCACAGGACAAATGAATATACGTTGGGAAACTTTCAAAAGTGTGACAAAGGAAGCAACGGTGAAAAAACCTGGAACATCTAATAAAATCTACTTCTCCCGCAACATCATAGAGCACCGTGCTGCTAATTCACGTAAGATGACTGAGGGCTCCTAAACAAATCAAGGGATGTTATTTTAGTATCTCCGCATGGTAGGAAGGTAGTAGCTGTATCGTTACCCTTCGGCGAATTTAGTTTTCAAAAGGTAGAAAGACCGTTGAAACACATGGAAAGCAGGAAGACTCTGCGAAGGTTGCCTGCTTCCTCAACTGCTCTCGACTAAGTTATAGTCAAATGTTTTATCCTTAATAGAGAATTACAAGTTTTTGTGAGGGTTTGCTGTGGGGTGTGGTGAGGGGTATTCTGGGCGATACAACTAATGAACCAGATCGTGACATTGTGCAGTTTGATTGAAATAAACGAAGGTCAACTTCATTTTTCACCGGAACAGACCAACATAAAATGAAGTGGTACGATCCAATTGTTAGAGATATTTTAACTCCCCTCATCCTCCGCTCAGGCTTAATTTGTGGCTTGTGTGCACATACCACATAAGTCAAGTCATTGCAGTGACCTATACATAAGATACAGATCCTCGGGCTGAAATATGTCCCAGAAGCTGCAGTGCATTCCTTTCCTCTTTGCTGTGGCTTCGCTAATATGATCTCTCCGAGCTCTGATGATACCAGCATTGATATCCTCGCAGGAGACCAAGGATGCTTTTGTCTGCATGTGTGAATGTGTGGTTTCTTTCGTCGTCTTTCTGTGTGAATGAAGTTTCAAACTGCAAATAATGACATCATCATACTTTTCATTTGGTAAAATACTGCTTTTTCCATAATATACGCTCCTCTTATGATGTTTGGTCTACTGTTCTATAAGTGATGTACGGGAATGCTTTTTAAATTCATTCATTTTTTTAAAAATAAGGCAATAAATAACCTGTTACACCACTGTACAACCGCGAGGGGGTCGCTAGTTCCCACACATTGATTATG
>NW_023339984.1:1468812-1478786 GCF_004916995.1 Morone saxatilis | reverse complement strand
CTGAATCCAGTGGTACCAAGCATTCCTTAGAGTTTTTGAGATACAGCAATTTCTGTATCATTCTATATTAAGTCAAAAAGGTCTTCACACAATTATTCTGTATTGTAAGTCAAGAATATGTGTGTATCAAACCTTCTGAAGATCTGAAATTCCTAACATTATAGAGGGGTTTTCCTGGAAAATACAAAATGCCACCCCTAGACATTAACGACAAAAAAAGGATTTTAACAAAAACTTTCGCTGTAGTCTCAGACTTTGACCGATTTTGAAAAATAAAAACCAGACAAGGCAGATAAAATAAAAGTAGGAACATTATCACAGAGGTAATAAAACAATAAAAAAAGCTACATTAATGAAGGTCAGTCAGGAGCTGGGAGTATTTCACTTGCTGATACAGGATCTGCAGAAATGCTACTTTAGGATGTCAAGAGTTGAGTTAGAAGCCACAGAACGCACGTGAAAAAGAACCACACTGATCCAGCAGCTGGAACTTTGTCTACAATTGACACAAGTTCAAGACAGCCGTTTGCTGAATTGGTGTGCACTTTAGGGACTAAACGGCAGGTCGTATGTGCAGCGTTTTTTGGCTAAGAATACCAAATAAGTTTGTGTGCAAAGGGTCCTGAGACACAACCCTCCCCCCCAATGTCTGGCAGGAATCAAAGAGCTGCAGGAATTTGCCAGTAATTGTTTTACGATTCCTCAGAAATCATACCTACTTGTATAGGTGAACACAAAGAAAGCAAGAGCCATGAAAGCTGCAGGCTGGCTGCTGCTGCTGGCATGAAAGGACAGGGAAAGGGGGGTGGGAGGTGCAGATAGACGGGGCAGCCACCACCAAATAACAGGAACTGAGCTGTAAATGCCGGCTTTCCCTCGGTTCAGTCAATGAAAGGAGGTTGCAGGAAGTGGTTTATTGAAGCATGGTTTATATGGGCTGTCTGTTGGCAGCTCTTTCACTCCTTTCTCACTCGCCCCTGCCATAAAACATTTGTCTTTTATTTACAGCACCTCCGCACACCAAAGCTGGAAGATTTGAGTCAGGAATCACTAAAGGAGCTGTGGTCTCCCCCTTTTCATCAATGAAATAAATGGAGCCAAAAGGTGAAATTATTTACCACAAGTAACCTCAGTCCTTACTGCACTATTTTGTTACAGTGGTTTCGTTCAATCTATCAGTCAGTCAACAGAAAATAAATCAAAATTCATTTATCAAGCAAAACAACAAATATTCTGTACTTCCAGCTTCTCAAATGAGAGCATATGCTGCTTTTCTCTGTTTTACATAATTCAGTCTTTGGGTTTGTACCGTTGGTCAAGGAGTTTAAGAATTTATTTTTTAGTATTTTATTGATTCATGGAAAAAAAGCAGATCAATCGATAATAAACAATCCAGCCCTAACTAAAAAGAGTGCTGCAGGAATGAGTCCTAAAACCCAAGAATTAGTTAGCATTTTAGCACTTTTTCTTGAAGTCAATGGGGTTTTTTAAAGGGTTTTTTTAACAGGTTTTTGGTTAGATGCCTGAAATAAGGTCTATGGTTAACACAAGCGTAAGAGACATTTTGTTTTATGACATGAAATACGTCAAAAATACAAAACGCTTTTTGGGACAAGGGAAAGGAACAAATAAGTTATCACTTAAGCACCATGTTTTTATTTTTTCTCCAAAAGATCAGCTTACTTTTCATCTCTAACATTTGCATCTGTTGAATTAAGTGATTCCTCTGACCTCTAAGCTATACCATTGTGCACTGTGGATGTTTTGTTTGTGGCAGAGGCAGTTGTCAATGTTTCGTAGCTTTGAAATGGTGCTGGTCATAGCTCTGTTAGCATGAATCCCACATTTTCGGTTTGGCTCAATTTTTGATTTGACAGAGCACCTTCAGAGCCACAGAACACACTGTAGAACTTCACAGGCTGAGCAGTACCGCTCATGACTACTAAACTGATCTTCATGCATACCATCAGTGGAATGTCATTTTAACTCCTAACATATCAGGAGACATAAACGTCATAAATGATCAGAACATGTAGAACTTCTGTCAACAGACGTGTGTCTTTGTAATGCATCAGGTTTTTGTCTGTTTGACCATTATCTGCCTGGTTTGGCTGAACTACACTTACTGTGCTTCTAGTGTATGAACAGGAGAAAAGATTCATCTGTTGGGAGCAGCTTTGCACAAGTCAACTACATTGCACAAAAGTGGTGGAGTTGTTTTTTATTTTGCTGCTATAGACCTTTTTGACAGCAGCCATTTTGACATAGTAAGGTAAACACAGTCCTGTACATTTACTGTAGGTCTGTTTGACCCTAATGGAACCTTAAATAGCTTAATTAATCACCTGTGTTTCCCCTACTATTTCCTGTCAAAATGGCTGCTGTCAAAAAGGTCCACTGGCAATAAGTTTGGCTGTACTTTGTATGTGTACAATATGTAATATGTATTTTCCTTGAATTTTCCGTTTAGGTATTGTAGGCGTTGCTCTTAGTCTGTTCAGCCATCGTGACTTTTTCTGGTCATGCTACAAAATAGAAATGTTAAAACTTGTAGTGCTTAAATCAAAGTAGGTGGTTAATGTTTGCACCCGACCATAGGGTAGAATTGGGGGGGAGGGGGGGGAGGGGGGGGCAAATTCTGCCCATTGAGTTTTACAAGCTTTTAAGTATCCAAGCAGCATTTCACCCAGCAAGGTCAGGCCAGCCAAGTCTTCCCAATTCAGTTTTTCCAGACCAACGTAAAAGCTTTTATCAACAGATAGTATGCTAAGACCATCATGGAGAGTGGCAAAATTTATATTTAAACATGTATTGAAATAAAAATGCCACCGATTATTTAAGTGTCTTCATTTTAGTAGCTTTGCTTAATAATGACTGCCTCAGTCCATCAGCTGATCATTTATCTGTATATTTAACCTTTAGCTCTACAGCAAGATATCATGAACAGCACTGGCCAGACTGTTAAACCAAATGTAGTTTAGTATGGATAATCATGGTGGTAAGTGGACGATTCCAGATCCTGACCTTTTATCAAGTGCCAATGTCAGTACTGCCTCTCGACCAACATTCTAGTATCTTACCTAATGGCTGGATTTAGAAGTTTCCTGTGGGTATTTGTTGTTCCCAGAGGATAAATACTACTACTACTTTTTTCATTTAATGAATTGAATTAAGTCTATCAAATTTCAGAAAATAGTTTAAAATGCCTGTTAAAATTTCCTAAACCCCAAGGTGCAACATGGTCACGTTTTTGCTGGCCAACAGTCCAAACGCATGAATGGGTACCGTTTATGGCTTTTACTTTTGCACCATCCTCAGGCCAAAATATCTCCTTTGCACGCAGAATATCTCATAATCTACTGGAAGTTTGCCATGAAAATTTCCTGAACTTCCTAAAGAGATGACCCCTTTTGATTTTAATAGTGCCCTAACCTTTCCATTCACAAGGATCTAAGAATAGTTAATTAAATCAACAGTGTGTAGATTGAGCACAGCTGTACGTTGATAGCCTCCCCACACCAGCATGTCTGTGCATGTGAGGTCTGAGGCAGCCTCGCACCACTGCTGCATCAATATTTAGGAGTTTAAAGCTGCAGTAGGTAACTTTTATAAAAATAACTTTTTTTGGCATATTTTCAAGATTTTTACTATATCTTAATACACTAATATACTAATATATTTTATCTAATTATTGCCTACCTATACAATTAAGGGCTGCCTAATTTATGGGCCTAGCTCTAGTGGTTACCAGTCAGTCAGAAACTAAGGGCCTGTCCACACAAATACGCGGCCTCACCCAATACGATGTCGTTTTGAAAAAAATCACCGTCCAGACGACTCCGGGCTATCCGGCGTTTTCGGATTTTTCAACTCTGGGACCCATTCTCAAAAAATACCGCTTTCACACCCCGAAAACGCCATATCCGCCTGGACGCGAAGCCGATACGATAAAGTATTTATCCGGATTCGAAAAAAACGTATTCGTGTGGACGGCCCCTAAGGTGGAACTCACATTGTGTGATGTGGGAGGTGGGCTGCCAAAAGGAACAAATAAGGAAAGTGTCAGGACTGCAGAGATAAAGGCGAGTTTGGTTGTTTGCCACACAGGATGGTTACAGAGGCTTCCAAGCAGGGTTGGGCTGTATGATGACGCCTACCGTTAACCATTATTTAGGGTTTTGGTAATGGATAGGGGCTGCAGAAACGTTTTTTGCCACATCAAAAAGGCCAAAAAAGTCAGCTTAAGTGTATGCTATTTTAAGAATATTTCCAGCACTTTATGTCACTGCAGATGGCCTATTTTTTTGGCACTAACCATACAAAGTCCTTTTCCCTACGCTTAAGCCCAACTGTGTTATGTTATGTTATACTGCAGATCAGCTGTTTATCTGATCTAATACACTGGGTATTTTAAAGTTGGGCATATGTGGTGTATAAGGCACAGACTATCCCTTTAACAAAGGCTAATGTGGAAATCATGTTGCAAATCAATTTTTATAACATTCTTGCATCATTTTGATTTTGTCTGGTATCTAATTGCGCAGGACACATATATATCGGCAGATATCAGTTTATCACAGATGTATTGCATTGGTGAGTATGTTGGCCAACAAATTACAAGAAAAACGCTGCGACATGACATGTGTATTACCAGTTTGTGTCCCTTGAGTAGCTTTAATGTTGTTACATTCATTTTATTCCACACTGTCTGACAGCGTCACTCATTGAAGGCATGATGTTTACACTGAGTTAAATATTAAAACCCAGCATGCTGGCTGCACCCTCCAGTTAAACAGAAATATAGACGCCTCATTCAGTCAACTCATTTGGTATCGTAAGAAATTTTGAGATCTCTGCTAGAAATAAAGGTCTGTGAGTTTAAACAGTGTTTCTCTTTAATGAATGGCCCATACAGTGAGCAGCTGCATGTTTTAACCTGGCTTTAGTATTGAAATTGCTGGATTAGCCAAAACAGACATTGCTGTTCCTTCTTATTTATATATATATATATCACTATTCCAATATAGGTTCACATACCAAGATATAGGGCTTTAATTTCCTACGCTTACTTCCAAGCAGCATCAGTATGGCAATTTCTGTCTGCTCTGAGTATGTATGGCCAAAGCAAGAAGGATGTCAGCACAAGACTGATTTGGAGGATTTGGGTAGCTGGTAGTCAGTGTCAGATGGGTGCTAGATTGGTGCTGGTTGGCCACCAGTGCTCACGGGACAACTGGAGGGTTCCCAGGTTGAGCTCTGTCATTTCTAATTGCACAGTTACTTGTTGTAAGCAGTGTGACTCTGAAAGACCCCTTGAAGATGCAGTATCAAACGTCACACATAATGGTTCTCAGGGGAGGCACGGGAGTCTGGTGGCAGCACCTCGCCCCACTCTGTGTTGTTTGTCTGGGATCAGGAGCATCCCCATGATTTTGACCCCAACCCCCACCCCTCACTTCAATCCTCCAAGTTCTTCTTTCCATCTGTGTTTGGTCCCCTGAGGTGGGTGTGCCTTCACACCTTGGTGGTTTTAGTCTACAATGTGCATATGGTGTTTCTCTGTTTCTGTTTTGACAAGCATGCTTCTGTCTGTGTTTTTCCATGCTTTATTTGCTGCTGGTGCTGCCGGTTTGTTATTTCAAAATAGATACTTCACATGTGAGAAGTGAGCAGTGTTTGCAGTTAGTTTTTTTCACCTGTTGGGCCACTGATCTTGTGAGTTGGTTTACAACACTAACTTGTATTTTTCTTGCCTTCTGGTCTTTAATCTTCGCAGATTAATCTTGACCCCCTTTAACCTAGGGTCGTCTTGTTAGCTGATTAGTGTGGGGTCGTTTGGCTCAGCAGGACTGTGGAGAAGACTATAGTGTGAGGTTGTGCTCAGTAGGGGGTGTAAAGGAACACAAAATTCACAGTTCCGGAAAACAAAAAATGTAGAAAAGTAACAGCAGCTCATTAGTTCTGTAAAAATAAACACAAATGTCAGTATGCTCCATCGTAAGAGTCTGACCTGTTGATACTTCCTGAACCACAGCAGCTTGCACTTGTTATACAGAGCAGCATGTAAATTAAATGCACACCTGAAGGCACAAGTATTGTGGCATATCCACAGTAATATAGCGTTAGTAATGACTTTGGTGCGATTCACATCTGAAGTGAGAGGCTGCTAGTCTGCTTGTGTCTCAGTCGCCTGATTCGAGGCACATTCGAGTGACGTCATCGTAACAGAGAAACTTTCCATTTAGCGATGAATGTGAAAACTCTTTCTGGTGTCAAACTCTGCACGGACAGCATTTAAACAGCACGCTGTAGCAACAGGAAGAAACACAGATTTTTAAGTTAACACCAGGTCATTTGATCTATTGTTCACCATATAAGTATTGATTACTGAATGAAATGCAATGCTTAAAATGCTCCTCTGGTAGCAGAGCTCAAATGATTTGATTTGGCAGGAAAGAGTAGGTGTGTAACAGTCCTCTAAGTGCTATTTACAGACTTCCAGTTAGAACCCAACCCATAAAAGGTTTGCAGCGGTATACCATGATATGAAAATTGGCGATTATCATGTTACCATATTGAAATCTACTAATCTACTAATATTTTGTGACATATTTCTTCAATACTTAATATCTATATATCAATATTTCTTCTTTAATTTATTTAAGGTTCATTGGAACTGCTAATAATGTGATACCGTACACTGAAATCGTGATATTTTCTGAGATTTCATACTGTTGCAGCCTCTTCTAAAAATGACTTACTGGTTGATCAGTTTTGATAGAATTTGGTTATTAAAACTCGCGCCCAAGATAAGTGAGGAATGTTACAGTTGAAATACAAACTGTGTTCCCTGCTTGATACAAATAGCTGTTCTTTTTCTATTTCTCGACACCGCACATGTGGACACCTGCCACCAAAAACGCCGGGCATTTCCTGCACAACCGATGCTGAGATGAATGGCTGCATTAGGGAGAAGAGGGTAAATCAGCGAGCGGAAGGAGCTCATATACGAGCCACAAGCCTCACTAAAGAATTTCTTATTTGCCAGTCTTGTCTTTTGTTTTACGGTCAGGTCTGCAGTCTAGCCTGGCCTCATTACAAAGCAGTCTGCGTAGAAAGGGCAAATACGTAGTGACTGGCATTGTTCTGTGATTGGCATCTGGGTTTAAACCAAGGCCATGTTAATAAACGACACAGCCCTGTTCCTCTTTGAAAGCTTCTGCGACCACTGGCAAGTTTTCTGTTCAGGTCAGTGGTTACTTTGTGCATCTCTGCCACTCAGACGCTCCTTCAGATAATATTAACCTTTTTAACCTGAACTACTGAACCCCAGCCAAGATGCTGAGCTGACTTCACAGTAGCTGGGTTTATCTTGTGTATTCATGTAGCCTCAGGGTTTTACTCCCATTTTAAACATAACGTGACCTGTTACTTGAAATCTGCAGAGGAACAGATTATTTTTTTAACCGATTAATAAAAGGTAGGTCAGGAAAGTGTTGCAGCTAGAACATGAGGAATTTGTCTACTGAATCTCATCTCAAGATTAATTTAGTTTCATATCTAATATTTTTTACAGATTAACCAAACTCATGAAATGTATTGCTTCTACCCCTTTATTTAAAATGATCACAATCCATCTTTACTGTCTTACTTAATTATGATCCAGTATTTGTATTGTATTTTTTTTTTTATTAAATTTTTTATATAAGAATAGACCACCTTTATTAAGTGTTATTAAACTTACTTTGGTACTTCAGCTTTATAAGGCCCATACTGAGCAAAGCATATTGAGAACAATTTCCTTTTTATGAATACGTAGCAATTTGGAGGTTGTTGAGGGAAAACTCTAAATTATTAGCCTAGTAGTTGTCATGATCATGCTACTAATATGCATACTTTACACATTTTTTTCACATGCATAAAATACAAAAATGTAACAATTGGTGAAATAGCATATAACCGTACTTTACATTAGATAGATACTTTATTTATCCCGAGGGAAACAACAACCTACTGGAACCACAGAGACAGCAGATCACTTTCCAAAAATGGCTTTAAAAACAAACTGGTGTCTTGGAGACTTTGTTGTTCATGATCAGCACCTTGTTCTACTACAGGGTGTCCGCAGGGGCTAAAAAAGTCTAAAATACAATCATCTTAATTTTAATCTTAAATATGATTTTGACCGTTCTTAAAAATGTATTTGATAAACGAAGTTAACTTACCTGCATAAAGTTGCACTTTATGACCAATACCTTTTCTTTCTTTCATATTCCTCTGACTTTTTTTGCTAGTATGAACATGAAATGGGTCTCAAATTGCATTCAGAATGGTCTCAAAAAGTTCTTGGAAAATCTAAAATTGAAACCTGCAGAAACCCTAATTTTTATGTTATAAGATATATGTCTCTCTGCATTTGGCCAACGAGTAATGTCGGAAATGTCAGCACAGAAATATCAAACATACTGTTCCATTGAGGTCATTTAGAAGCATTATCTCTATCAGTCCTCACAAGATTATCTTTTAACAGTAAACTGTCCAACTCAGTACCGTACTCTGATAACCAAATTTAAGGAAGTCTTATCACTTATATTTATCTATGTGCATTTTTGTTTTAATAGGAATATCTACTTACTGTAGTCTACTGTTATCAGATTAATTAATTCTCATTTATTGATATCAGCATTGGCCTCAGTAACCCAGTATAGGTCGGGCTCTAATTGTGAGATGTGTATGTTCACTGTAGCTGCACTGAAAATATCTCAGCATGACATCACGTCTACCCAGTTATCCTTGCAAATAAGAAAAATATACTGACACATGTACAGAGTTTATTTGCTCGAGTGTGAATTTTTTCTTTCCATTTTGGGCGGGCTCATCTCCTCCTCCACCTTGGTTTATGTAAAGGTGCACCGGTGAATGGACTCTTTTAGCTGGGTGTAATTGAACCTGACCCACATGCACAATTAACTCTAACCCATAATATTTGCTCAGTGGTATTGGGTTTTGGATGGCCTGGCCCCAGCGGTGAGGTCGACCTCGGCATAGTCAGCCGAGCCATCAATCACCGCTGCTCCCTGAAGGGGCGGGTCTCTAAAAAGAAACAAGAGGCACAGTGGTGATTTGATGTGTGCCAAAGTGTGGTCGGCGCTGAGGATGACTCAAGGTATTTCCAAGGTCCCCTGAAAGCCAAGCTGTCAGTTGTGTGCTTAGGAACCCGTAATGTTTTTCCTTTGAGTTTTCTTTTATAATCTGTGTTGGTTCTCCAGCAGTCTGCTGTGTCCACTTTAAGACCGGGTGTGGGACCAAAACTTCTCAATACCTGTGAAATAGTTTGACACCAGAGACTTGGTCAGATTCTTTTTAATTTTATACGGTTATGAACTTTTTGATGTTTACAATCTAATAATGATGATGATAATAAGACTATAATAGTATGATTTAGTATTATAATGTTATGGTGCAATATTATGTTTTGGGGTTGGGGTTTTTTTGTTTGTTTTTTTTGATTGATTTGCATGAACATAGAAGAAGGCACGGGTCCAGTTAATAATGCATATAAAAGATTCAGATGAAGGAATGCAATCGAAGACTGAAAGTCATTTTCTCCACAGAGCAAATGGAGTTGATAAGATGTTGATAAGAAGGGCAATGTTAGGATGGTTCCTCAGGAGCCAGACCTTTAGGAATAATTCTAAGGTACAAAAAGATTAAAAGAGAAATCAGATTCCGGGTCCAGAATTTCTGATACTAAATGATCCACTCCTTTCCCAAAAGGCTCAGCATATACCAAGAACAAACTATGAAAATGGTCTGCTTACTTACCGGTAATTTGGATTTCTGGTTTCTGATCTGATTTTTCCAGCAGAAATTAATCAGTTGAAAAAAAGTCTATTGCCAGTGTCAGTATTTAACTGAGTTGTTTTCCGTGGTTATGATTTGTATTGGTCAAGGCAGACGGCCACCCACCTAGA
>NW_023339984.1:1454303-1468712 GCF_004916995.1 Morone saxatilis | reverse complement strand
CGCTGTGAGAAGCTCACCTTCAACAACCCCACAGAGGAGTTTCGTAGGAAGCTGCTGAAAGCCGGAGGGGTAGGATTGCGAGGGAGAGGCTGGGGCTTGAGTGACATCTCTTAATGTGATACAGCTACTTCTACTGCAGCTGCCAGCCTAGCAGGAAAAACTTTATCTCTATTTTTCCAGGGAAAGTTGATAGAGTTCAGTGCAGTTTTTTGCAGAAACACTCACACAATCAACCTGCCTTTCTTCAGTCGCAGGGAAAAGATGTGCAGTCTTAAAGTGATGGTCACTGAGGTCAGGGGCCTTGTTGAGGATGCTTTGGTGTTTGAGACAAGCCATTCATACTTTGAATCAGATCTTTAAGACTGAGTGCCCGCACTGGAAGTAATCAGGTCAGATTTATTTAACACCACTTTCCAAAGCAGAAGCAGGAGAAATGGAGATCCACAATTTCCTCCATTGTCTGTTCTTGGACTGTAGTTGTCCTCCATGCCGCGGTAAGCAGCATGGAATCCACTCAACCGCTTTTACGCACTTCTGTCACTCTGAATTTGATATTGTTTTTGTCTGTCATGTTGCAAGTGACAAAAAGACACATTGAAATCCGATTATGATTGTTCAGACAGAGACACATCTGTAGAAATCAGATTGGACGGGACCCCAGATAGCTCACCTGGTAGAGCTGGTGCCCCATGTACCAATGCTTAGTCGTCACTGCAGCGGCCATGGGTTGAACTCCGACCTGTGGCCCTTTGCTGCGTGTCATCCCCTCTCTCCCCCTTTTCCTGTCAGTCTTCAGCTGTTCTATCCAATAAAGGGGAAAAAAGCCCCATAATGTGGCTTGGATCTGATTTCCAAAAATCGTGTTTTATGTGGTTTTTTGGATACAATCTAGATAGGCCAAAAAAAATGGATTGGATTGGATTTGGGCTAGCAGTATGATTCTTGTTCCAAATATGAGTAATGATTGACAACAATGGAGCTCTATGGCACAAAGGAAGAAGATACACACACATTACTTATTAGAAGGGTATGTTCACTGTTTGTTTGGCTGTACACATGGGATTTGTTCACAGTAAATAACCAGAATTATCTTTTTATTTAGCAGTTTTTTCTGTTAAAACCAGTTTTCAATTCCATAGCTATTTTATATTGGAGAAGCAGAAGCAGACAAATGATGACAGGGCCTTTCGCCATGAATGAATTCTAGATTCCAAATATTCCAATGGACTAAAAAGGCTTCTGTAATGTCTGTATGTTAGTGCCACAGTCACATTTTTTTCTGTAAGGTGTAAAAGCCTGAGAGCTCTTTGTTTAACTCTTAGGCATTGCAGCTGTTGTTCACAAGAAGAGTGTGACTGTGCATGCCAAATTTCATTCTGTTACAGTATATGAGGTGTAACCTAACCACTCCCGTTATCTGTTCTCCTCCTCTCAAGAGGCTGCTTTATTGTTTGACCAGTTATTGTCTGTGTGGTTTATCTCTTTAGAATCAGTCTGCAACATACAGTTTGCTTAAACATACAGATGTCAGGGATCCTCTTGCTTTAGTATTGTTTTATGAAAAATATACAATGCAGAATGACATTAAATTTCACCAGATCAGCTGTTCTAGTCATTAAAGTTGTCTGTAGTGGTTACAGTTGTCATAAACTGGCATCAGTTTACCTTTTAGTTGCTTTGAGGGATGTCCCCATCAAGTGTTTTTGGCCATGATCCTGATCCAAAGTATGTGCCAATACCAATCCAATATTAATATCTACCTAAAGGTTGATTAAATAAGCATCTGACACATTGGAATAACAGTTGTAGCTACTCAATTTGGCCGTCCTTACTTTTCACGAGCCGCTATATCCAAATGCCGAAGGCCCTGTTTCAAAACTATAAAGTTGATAAGCTTACATTAATGACATGATGAGAGAGAGAGAGAGAGAGAGAGAGAGAAACAAAGAGAGAGAGAGAGAGAGAGAAACAATCTTTGGCTGAGTACAGATTCCAGCTTGCAGAGAGCACAAAATCCAACAGTTTTAGTTTGGCCTGCCATCGAGACCTGCCACCAGCATTGTTTGCCATTTTAACAGGTGAAAGCGAAAGATGAGAAGGTGCTAGCTGATTGTGTTATATGTTGCTTTTTGCTAATACAACAGGAGAGATAACAGCTTTGTTACCATCAGAGTTTAGCAAATCTGAGTATTTTGCCATTGCCAACTCAGGTGTCAGAACAGTCATTCACCAGTGCAACCATATCACGTTACTCTTTTCTTCACTCGCATACAGAGCAAAATGCTTGCATTGTAGAGCCCAGCTGTCATTAAGGAGGACAGCACTGCAACACTAGCAGACTCACATAGCCAAAACACTGTAGAGTTCTTTATTGAAACCGATACGATCCATTACAATATGGCCAGATCTGCCCTGATACCAATCCTTAGGATCAGCTCGGGACATCCCTAGTTGCTTCCTCAGTGTCGGGTGCAGTCAGTCTGTTGGCCCCCGGCCAGAGGACCCCTGTAGTCTGGAGGTTTTATGACTGGAGCTAAGTGCTCTCTATTTACTTTGCCCTGCACCCCCTTCTTAGCCTCAGAAAGGGCTCAAGTGCTGACACAGACCATGTCGAAACTCACATTCTCTATTGTCAGGGCTCACGACTGAAGAGTCTTCAATGTCATTACTCTGTTCAAAGTTACTTTACTACACCCTGTTCCACAGATTTGGACATTAATAAATAACAATAATGTAAGCTTAAATTCTTATAGGATTAAGCTGTAGATGATAATTATGCGTCTCCTTTGTTCTCCCTCTCTTTAACAGCAACGGGATCCTCACAAACGAAGTACAGAAGATTCAAAAGTAAGGTTTCCAACATGCTTCGGGGTCATGGATGAAACAGGCTTGTCTAAAGATCTGAACACCTCCTATAGAGTGGCTTTGAATAACTTTTTGTGTAATGATACCAGTACTTTTATTCTCCTGGCTGGGAGATTTACCGTCAGTGTGCCTCAGCACTCCAGTATAGACACACTGAAGCAGCTGTGTTGTCTTTACTTGCATATTCTGGCCATGGTTCTAGCCCTGTAACGACTGCTAGATATTTCAGATAAAACAGGCAGCTTTTAGATGTTTGAATGTGTGCTGTGTAGACCTCGAAGCTCTTGGCATTAGGGATGGTAACACACTAACTCATGACCCTTAATTCTTCCTTCAGCATAATAAAAGCCTTCTCTTAGTTCATACTGGACCCATTAGAAGTAACCAGGATTAAATGTACTTTTCAAACAGATTGATTACACTGGTTATATTTTGGATGATCATTTTTAAAGAGTTTTTTAAAGAAGTGGTTTAACATTGTGCAATTTGATTCAGAATTTAGATCAATACCAGTCTCATGTCTGTGCACAGAGCTGGAGTCAGTAAAGGGTTAGCTTAGCTTAGCATTAAGACTGGTAGCAAGCAAAAATAACTAGCCTGGCTTTGTCCTAAATTAATTAATTCTAAACTGACTAAATACGCTGTATCTTGTTTGTCTAAACCATACTAAACACAAATGTAAAAGGACAATTCATGGTTGTAGGGGGAGCTATTTGCTCAAACAATTGCTTGACTTAAAGCTGGGAACAGCATTATTTGATATCTGTTTGTGGATGGCTTTAGATGTAATTGGTGTGTTTTTTAACTTTGACAGCCAAGTTAGCGGTTTCCCCATGCTACTGTACTGGTCTTTATGCTAAGCTAGGCTAAAACCCCTTACTTCTCTTAACTCTCTTGAGACACAGACATGAGTTTCTCATCTCACTCTCTGAAAGGAGGAAAATAGGTGTACTGTATACATTTATATTTATATATATAAAAAAAAAAGACCAGATCCCGTTGACAAAACCCATAATTTTACATAGCCTCTAATTGTGAAACAAAGAAACAGAAACAAAATAAAACTCAACAAAATCATCTTTGCTAGTCGCTAGTTAGATGAGAAAATAGGCTTTGCTATGGCTACTACTGAAATGCTAGCTAAACCTTGGGGACAAATGCACCAGTTAAAGTACGTCCACTAAAAAGCTTGTCACTGTGGGCTCAGATTGTTATTCTAAGTGGCTGACAATAATATGGAAAGCAGCCCTACAGAGATAGAGCTTTTGTTTAACCAGAAACAGCCATAATATTGCTTATGCCACCAGACTCCATAGACAAAACGGTAATTTTACCTTGCATATCGTCATATAATCGTAACTTTATTCAAAAAACAAAAACTAAATAAAACTCCTCAAAACAATCTTTCTTTCCACTGTTCAAACAATCACCAACTCTGCTTTGGTCCAAATAAATCCTTAATTCACCACCGTAGAAGATAAAAACTGCAGTTTCAGTCACTCTACTCAGCTGCACACGGAGCAGCTATGGAACAAACACAGAGGAGCTGCGATACAACACAGGCAAAGTGTGACACCATGATCCACTGGTATCATTACATAGCAAATAGCGAGGTTTTTGGTCTTTCATGTCAACGCCCAAATGGATTTTAGTTTGATACACAGCCCTACTTTTCAATTTTATAACTAACCCAAAGCAAAATATTTGAAAGTTGAGGAGCCTCTGATGATTTTGGTTTGTTGCTCTTCCTCTGGCAGGTGATGGTAATGCAGGAGGGCTCCACCTCCCTGTTCGGCCAGCACCTGAAGCTGCCCACGCTTCCTAACAGCTCGCTGACATCCTCCTTCTCCGACCCAAAGAAGAGCAAAAGCTTCCATGGGTCAAAGGTCAGTGTTGTTTCCAGGCCCAGCCTGGAGCTGAACTGCCTTCCTCTGCCTCTGCTTTCGGCCCCACCCGAATCTGAAGCTTTTTACCCCTTCAAAGTCTCCAAGCCCTAATCCCCCACATAGTTGGCAGGTTCAAAGACGTCCAATATATTTAAACTCAGGGATTTCAAAGACATCCAACTTTGGCTTAAGCAAACTATATCTTGGCTGCAGCTCAGCCATAAGCACTTACTTCACTGACTCATAGACGTGCTGTGAATCTTTTGACAACCTGTGGGTTTTGGAATGGCCACATTATGCTCTAATGTCCTTTAAAATGTATTACACACAGACGTTTTAGACAGTAACGTAAGTTAGTGAACAACATTGAAGATGGGGAAAATGCATATATTAGAAGCTACACATGCGATTTGAGACATTATCTTGTGCAGCACTAAATCATGTATGTCAATAAGCTGGCATGTTGTTTCCATTATGTGTTATTTTTAGTCCCTTTAAATAGTGTCATTTAAGAGCCAGGTTAGGAGGGCCATTTCACATGGAAACAGTTTCCAGTCTAAACACAGTGTGTGTGATGAATTACTTGTGGAGCAGGAGGTCACACACACACACACACACACACACACACACACTCTCTCTTCTCTCTGTCTCTCTCTCTCTCTCTCTCTCTCTCTCTCTCTCTCTCTCTGTCTCTCCCCTCTCTCTCTCTCTCTCCATCCATCATGTTCTGAGAATTATTGCTCAGGTATTATAGCACATTGGATATTTTTGTAATTAATCGTAACTAATTTGACAAGGACCTAAATACTTAAGTTTTCCTCCATTACTGATGTAAGTCCTCGTATGATACCGCCACACCTGATATATTTCAAATAAGAACAGTGTATTAGGTTAGGAAAATCACAAAATGAATACAAAACACAATATATCTAATATACACACTATAATATTAACATAGTATGAAATGTACAGATGGAGAGATGCAGAAGTGCAATATCCAAATCTCAGTAGAGCTCGAGCAAAATGGGTATTTTTCTCTTCAAAAAATTCTCTAATTACCGATATTAAAAAGCTGTTATAGTGACTTTTTGAGTTGTAATGAAAATAGAGCAATTTTGCATCGATATGACTATTTATAGGCTGCTTTCTTAAGCAAATAATAGTTGTTAAATTGTTAAATAATTTAACATATAGGCTACATTGTCAACCAATTCTAGAAATAAGCACTGAGAAAATAAAGAATTAATAAAACTACTCAGAAGTAATTGTTTGATAAAGTGTGTGACTTTGAGTCTTTAAAAGCACCATAAGGCCTGTAACAAACACTACTGCCACTACTGTTAGCCAGTATGTTATTTATAATTAATTGATTCTTTAATTCTATTGATTATATCTTCTGTGATGTAATAATAAACAATTCTAGTTGTCATTGTCCCTACTGGTTTTCCATCATAAAGTTATACTTTAGCCAGTAAGGCTGTGAAACAGGCATTCAACTGCATTTGGTGTGATACTAAAAATGTCTTAAAAGTTTTTAATTGAACTTGCTGAACCCTGCTGAAATCTGGAGTATAATGCAGTTCATAGAAAGCAAAATGCATTTAGAATCTGTTTGTAATTATGATGTGCTTTTAAATTCCACTCTGACAGTATTACTATTATACTCCCTTCAGTGATTTATATCAACTTAGGTCACCTGCTAACCTGTCAATGTCACGGTGCTGAAAGGTTTGTTAAAAAGTGCCACTTTAGTGATCTCTTCAATGCTGATGGCAGCAGAGAGGCTCTGTGTGTCCCTTCCAGAGCACTAAACCAGTTTTTATGTTGTGCTGCCCTGGGAGGGAAATGGGTTCACTGCAGAGGAGGAGCATGCAGCAGTTTAGAATGAGCCGGCAGCTTTACATCCTGAGGTCCCGGGTTCACCAGCAGATAGACAAAATGAAAGGTTTTAGAGGTGATTGGGCAGAGTTGTAACACACCCCGTCGTCTAGACTGCTTTAATGGGTTTACTGCATTGATGAAATATTGACAAAGGGGCTGGAGGTGAGACCCAGGGACCAATGGCCCCCGCCGTTAGAAGGAATGCATTTCCTCCTTTCTACACATTGCTCTTTGCTCCACTTTTAAAGTTGCGCATGTGTGGCGGCTGAAAAGGCCCCTCCACCCCACTGAACAGCACTGTTCAAAAGAAGTCCTGAGTTTGCTCTTTAAGCCCATAGATGGGGACTAAGAAGACCCTTTTGATTTTCTTTTAAGAATAGACTTCTTTTCACAGATGGTAATGCCAAACTGCAGGGTGGCATGCATGTTTCCTCTTGTGTAAAAGGCAGAGGATTAATCTTCATTTGACCTAGCTGCCTGGTTTTTGCTCACTTTGTTGTTTGGTACTATGCGTTGTAGTCTTGAGTGAAGTCCAAAGTTGACAGAATACAAACGGCAAGAAGACAACATAATTACAGGAGATTGGAAAAGATGTGATTTAAACCAAAACACCCCCGTTTTTAATATTTTGGGTTCTTTATTAACTTTATATCTTTATTATTTTCAGTGGCAGTTCTTTTCAGTTATTATTACAGCAATGTAAGCCCATACTATCCTCAGGCAACAGTATTTCTCTGTGGTTAATTATGGCCTTGCCCTATTATGTTTGCCCACTGACCTAAAGTGGGATTTCCCTTTACCTTGCTCCATAATCCTAAGAGCTGACGTTTTTTCTTTTGAAGCTTAGATGATTCTGTGTAATTCTGCTCCAACACCCTGAATGTTGGATAGAATTTCTTGGTGTTTTTTCGTTAATGACTTAACTTGCCATTATGCAGTTTGTACGTCACAATTTAGACTGCCAGTAGCCACGAAAGCTAAACCTATTGCTTATTTTTCAGTCTTTTGTTCTGTAGGATGTGTTCATACAATACAGGATATTTCTCATTTGCTGGCTTTAATCCACAGGATGGTTCCAAAGGAAGCGGCACTACCCTGCTCACCACCGCCACAACCACCAGCACCAACAGCAGCAGCTTCTCCAAACTCCACAAACCCTCCAAGGACCACAAAGACAAGCCTCCAAAAGACTTGAAAGAGCCCAAAAGTGCCTTCAGAGACTCTGGCTGGGAACCCAGCAAAGCCCCCAAAGAACCTTCCAGGAAACCCAAAGAGAACCAGCCACTTAGAGATATCAATCCTAAGATGGGCTTCAAGGAACCCAAGTCTTTGTCCAAGGAGCATCGGACTGAGGGAATGAACCACGGGTCCGGACTAAACAAGCGTCTGTCCACCCCCGACGGTGATGATCACCTGACCAAAAAACGCAAAAAGGGATTTGTGGATTCATCAGGGAAACAGACGTCAGGGTTAGACGCCCAACATTTGGATAAGAAACTCTTGAAGGACAGATCGCAGATGCGGACAAGTAAATCACGGCCAGACGGTGATGAGGTGGAGCGCAGGAAGGTGTCAACACTTCCCCCATTTCAGGACCTGGTGGACCCCAATGACTCTGATATAGAGGACCAGTCTACCAAATCGGATGTAAGTGGAAAACCTTTTTTGAATCTTTTTGGACTTTTAAATGTTATGAAAACCATTACAAGAGTTCTTGATCCGTCTTAATAGTAAAGCAGCTGATTTAATTGATATACTCCAATTTGACTCACTGCTTTAAGCAGTGAAAGCAGTGAGTCCAACGTGCTGGACCCAGCACACAGTTGAGTTTACTGGAAAAAGTGGTGAAGGGAGGGGTTGTGGAAAGGTGTCCAATTCTTCCAAAGCTTTAGGGGGAGGATTTGTTGGTGGTCAGTTCTTCCTCTCCGTGGAGGGGCTATATAATCAAACAACTAACAGCCAGAGAATCTTCTTTAATGGTGGTCTGGTGGCCCCCAGGAGGTTGGCCAGGGGGGATTGGAAGAAGGGGTGGGCACCAATAAACCTAGTGGGAGATCAGATGCATTCATCTGGGTGGCCAAACGAGAAGTGTACAAAACTGAAGATATTTACAAGATGAAGTTTTTTGTCCTTACTGACAGCAAAGATTTTGTACACCTAAATTATGTTTCTATCCAAAGTAATAGAATATGGGTGTCGAATGTGCTTGCTTACAAACTTAAAGTATTCCTCCATACTCCACCTCAAGAGCAGGATTAGAGAAACTTCAGGTCTACAGTGGCTCCTTTCATGAATAGGCAGGACTGGGTTGCCTGGTCCACGCACATTTGGTGGAGAACCTCCTCATAAAGAAGGGCTGTTTTAAAGCCAAACAGTAGACAAGAAAGATTTATGGTTTTACAACACCTGAGGAGAAAGGGGAGACGCGGCAGTGAATAGCGTAGAGTTCCCCTTTAATCCTTTTAGCTTTTGAAAGAAGAAAAAGGGTGAGCGTTTGCGGAAGAAAGGTCTAAATCCCTGTGCTTTTGAGCAGTTTTCTTTTATGTGACGGTGTTTTCATTTCTATTCTCAAATGCTTGTATAAAGCGTGGCTCTTTATGTACCTTTCGCTGTAGGGGCAGCTTGTTTAGCCAGGGGAGTTATTACTTAGCACTAGCAGAACTTGTGTTTTTGTCTGTGCCGTACGCAAATGCCTTTTAAGTCCTCCCATACAGGGACTGGGGGGTCGGCGCGGTTGTAAAGGGGATGTGGGGTGACAAATGCCAGGTGTTTGATTCTCCCCAGGCTAGCAACCCCGGTGGCCGAGCACTGGGGCCGACACAGAGCGCCGCTCTCATTTCTCATGTGACAACTTGTTTGATCTCAGCCTTTTCTGCTGAATGCCGGGCCAGAAACAGCAGAGAGGAGGAAATGTGGAGTAGGTGATGACATAAAGGGAAAGCAGGCTGGCGTGTTAGCATGAGAACCTTGTTTTTAGCACGCTGGATGTGGGCACAGGCTGAGTGATTTGTCACCTGCACAAGCTGGTGTAAAGCAAACATCAGTACAGAGACATGTGTTGTAGATAGCTTTCTGTTTAAATATTTTTATGTGATATTATAGAATGAGTGATTTAATATTATTATTATTGACACTATAGCAAAATTGGTGAAGAATTAAGACTAGTTTAAAATTTGTAACCTTTTGGAGAAAAATTCAACCTTTTAATGGGAGCTTTTAGTTGAATTCAAACTGCTAATATGTACATTTTATAAGGTTTTTCACCACTACAGAAACACTGTGTAACTGTACGTATGATAAAGCTGTCTGACATTGCTGTTATTAGTTAGATTATGATTTAATAATGTGTGATTCTCAGAGCCTTTAGACAGTAACAAATATTGTTCTTGTTTTTTTTGTTTTTGAGAGCCTCTGCCAAACCGTTAAATGATTGTTTACAAGTAAATGTGCAATTTTACCAATCTGCGTACATTTATCTCCCATAAAGGAGAAAAAACACTACCATGTACAGTAGCATTACAAGAATGATTGATTCATGTTGTCAACATAGGCAAAACTCTAACATTTGCTTAATGGTTTGAGAAATAACTCAAAAGTCCAGTGTGTGTGTGTGGGGTGCCCAGATAGCCTGGTACCAAAGGCTGAGTCCTTGCTGCATGTCATTCCCTCTCTCCCCCCTTTCCTGTCTATCTTCAGCTGTCATTATCGCATGTGAAGGACAACCCCCCCGCGCCCAAGAAAAAAAACAAAAACATACAGCGCACAGCATCTATTGGCAGAAATGGAGTATGACAGGGATATGACGCCTTCATTGCAGGCTGCCATGTCAAACCTCCATGTTCCTATAGTAGAAGTAAAGTTGTCTCTAGAGGGAGCTGTGTGAGATAGATAAATGTCTTCATGTGACGTCATTTGAGTCAGCATCAATTGGGGCTGAAGGCTACACATTTAAAAATGAAAAACATCTGCTACCAAACACTACTACCAGCATAAAATGCATTGTGAATAAAGTAGGCACCAGGTTTTGGATTTAAGAAGAATATTTCTCTGGTACTGCTACATCGATTTTTAGCAACAAAAAAAGAAACATTGTCAGTGTAACAGTGTTATAGGAGTACAATACTAAATTGGTATGAGTATTCTTTATAAGGTCAAAAGTCATATAACATGCAATGAAATCTAAAACTAGCTCAGACTTACTCATCTGTGCTCTGGTCGTGTCCACTTTTTATGGTATTCTACAAATCACTGACTTGTATTTCCCATATACTTCTACTTAGTAAATCCTAATTGAAAACCTCTAAAAAAAAAAAGACAAAAAACCTATATAATACTGTACCATGTATTCATTTTGTTATAATTACAAAACCAACGGACTAGAGGGGATGTATTTACATTATTCAATTCAATTAATGTGATAACCTTTCAAAACTTCTCCCTAAGCATACCACATCAAGAGTCGGATTTTTTTCTGCCACTAAATACCAAGAAGGAAACCACCTGTCTTGTTTAAAAGTCCCATCAGACCCTGGAATTTCTTTGGGTGGGGGGCTTACCTCAGTGCTAGAGATTGCTCTGTCAGGTTTAGGAGTCAAGTACATTAAACTTCTCAGAAAGATACTGCAACTACCAAACAGTTGGGGAAACCATTAAGGGGTTAACTGCAGCCAGATTGAAAATGAGCTGATAGATTTCTAGTACATTTGTGTTGCGAACCACAACATTTCAGTATAATGAGTTGGCTTTGTTTGAATGAATCCACAGTGTCAAACTGAAAGGCTTCTTAATTCACATTAAAACAGTTCTGTTTGGACAGCCCCTGCTGAATTAGACAAGCAAACCAAATAGCCTTGGTCAGTTTGGTCTTGTTTGCTGGCATTTCTTTTTTTGGCTGTCCTAAACTGTGCCAAGAGTTAAGAGAAGAAGCCAGATTGATGTAAACTCAGATTGAATACAATTTATTTTCTTTGAAGAGGGCAGCTTTGGTGGCTCTGAGTGAAGCAGGACAAAAGCCCTAAAAGAAGGAGCGGTAGTAAGATTTATGGCACTCTGAAGAAGCTGTCCCATAAACCAACAGACCAGCTGTGTGTTTGTAGGAGGTGACAACCATTGATGTCGCTTTGCCTTTTGTCCTCACTTCTCTCTCATTCTCCCATGTTTCTTCTTCTCACCACTTTGTTTCTTGGGCAGCTCTAGTTTGCAGCAACAGCCTCCTTTTTTTTAATTATAAATTTGGGTTTGTACACTATCATCAAAGTGCATTTAAAACTCCCTTTAGACTGGCACATTTAAAACCACATCTCCAGTTGGTGTGGTTAGATGCTGCTTGGCTTTGGCAAACAGGGCTTTCTGTCAAGGTGGGAATTTTGTTTAATAATGTTGACTTTCAATTTAAAAAAAATAGGAGACATATGATAATAAATTCATCTATTATGGGAAAATATAAATTTGTTAGCGGTCAGAGGTTTGGGAGGCTGTTTATACCACAGTATCTGTCTCTAGGAGTCCTTTCCCAGCTTAACTGCAGCTACGTGGGGCTTCATAGGTGATGCCAGTTCTTTAACATTTTAAATCCTTGATTACAAACCAGTTTGCATCACTTTTCCATTGATCTGACACGCCGCATCTCCGTTTTCCATATGCCTGTTCACCAAAACTTTTTCAAATAAGGCGGTTTAGGAACCGTCCTTATCTTCCTAAAAAAAAAATGGGTAAATATGTGGAGCATGGGTGGAACTAAGAGGGGCTGAATGGAGCCTGGTTACTGACCCACCTGTCACTCAAAGCGTCCACCCCCTTAATTATGCATAACTTTAAGCCTTAATATAATTTAAACAGGTGAGTTATATAAAATGTCACCACCTGTACAGTTGAGTTCATGAATGGGGAAATTAACTATAGAGACCAGAAGTGTGTTGTGTACCAGGCTGTAACTCACTGCTGGAGCCAGCCTCAAGTGGCTGTTAGAGGAACTGCAGTTTTTGGCATGTCCATGTTAGCTTCATTAGCCAGCCACAAAGGTAACTGCTAGGCGACAGCCCATTTTTCCCATCATGCATCAGCCTAGTGTGCTAATGTTACTTTTTGTTTGTGTCTGTAATTATATGTTCAGAACATTGTGGTTTATGATGGTAATTGGTTAGTTGGTTTATAGTTTAAACATTAACACCAGTGAGGTGGCGGTTACGTTTCTTGACCCAGTTGTCCATGCAAACATTTCATTGTTGTGCTGTGATGAAATGAAAATGATCGGTTAACTCTAAGATACAGAAAAACTGCACTTAATTAGTTGATTAATTGACCTCGTAGTGATTCCAGAAACTCTGGACATATTTGATATCCCAAAACACAATACTTGCAGCTGGGGAAAAGGCAGGGAATTGAATTCAGTTTCGAGGGTCTTCAGAACTGTCGACAAATCAGGGGCCAGATAATCATGTCTGACTATCTGGATGTATCTATTTCATCTGCAGCCAAGTCTGCGAGGGTGTGAGCTCTTTCTTCCCCTGAGCACTCACACTGCACTCTTGTTGAAATACATGAGCTGTCCACACTTCTAAAAGCTCCGTTTGAAGAGGACGGAGAGCAACTAATGACTCTGTATCAAAGTGATTAGAGCTAGACGGTGTAGGACACACTACACAGCTGCTCACTTTAAAGCTAACTTTATCTCCTCAGGTAAAAGAGTTTCTATTTTTACCCTGAATTATGAATAGAAATTCATAGGTTTTCATGTAGGTTTTCTGTCCATAGTGGAAGTGCTGTAATACCCCTCTCACAAAGTATGTATGAAACATGCCAATAAAAACTGCCAATAAAAATGAATTAAACTATGCTCACAGCTTTATACTGCTTTTTAATACTCCAGTTACAATGTCAAATACATACTGTGTTTCTGGTGGCTTGTCATTGTTGGAACACACATGGTAATTCGATCTTTGGTATTGTGTCCTCCTTATTTCTTAGATTAATCAGGTTGAGAGATTTGTGCACTTGTATGTACGTGTGTATCTGATCAGGTCATGAAACAATCTGGCTTCAAGCTATAGTGAGTGTACATGGATTTGCCTGCAGTGTGCCATGGTGATGCTGGAAATCTGTCAGGGTATCTGCAGGGCTTGAAGAGTCTCCAAGTAACGAATTCGGTTCCCCCCCAAAAAAGCCCTTGCAGTAGAAGGTATTAAACGTCTCATATTTAATTAACAAGTTTGACTTTTTCTTTTTGCCTGTCGCAGAGAGTATCAGTTATAACTTTTTTTGTATGTGGTTGCAGGCAGGTTGTCAGGAGATGTTATACAGCTATAAACTAAATGAGGCTGGTGCGACAGTGGATTGTAGGGAGGCTGTTTCATCATTTTTGTGGAGTCAGCACTGTAGGACCTGTAGCAAACACTGTCACTGCTGCTATGGTAGCTAGGAAGCTCATCAACCCATAATGGGCAAATGTTGATATTAGCAAAAACTAAAAGGACCAGTGCAAATCTTAAAGGACTAGTGGATATTATGTTCCATTTCCAATAAATCCTCCTAAATTTTACACACTGGACCTTTAAATGAACTTAAACATACTACAAGGAGTTTTTAACTGGGTATGAAACTATCTCAGTTTAATACTGATGCCTCTATATGATCAATGTAAACAAATAAGACCATCTAAGAAAATATTCGCTATTTTTATATAGTTATTCTTAATGCCTGCCACCAGTTCCGGTGAACAGAAAATTACTGACAAAAATATGACATAAATGGGCGCCCGGATAGCTCAGTGGGTAGAGCT
>NW_023339984.1:1441244-1454293 GCF_004916995.1 Morone saxatilis | reverse complement strand
GAGTCCTTGCTGCAGCGACCCAGGGTCCGAATCCGACCTGCGGCCCTTTGCTGCGTGTCATCCTCACTCTCTGCCCCCCTTTCCTGTAAAAAATATATGACATAAATGTTGATAATTTCTTGCATTCAATGATAATTGTGGTCCTTTTTGTCCCTACTGGATTTGAATCATTCTAACAGGTATGACCATTTAAAAGTGTATTAAATTTGATTCTATATAGTATTTAAAAGTCATACATAAACCCTTTATTGGCATTTATTTGTGTCCTCAATAGTCCTGAGTCTGTGTCTTTTTAGAAAGAAAACTAGAACGCTTGCACCCTGATGAAAATTCCTTTTGCACTCTGTCACATTTGAATTCATTAAAGTGGATCATGATTAACTCTAATGGCTTCTTTAAATTTGCAATTGTGACCAACTTGAATTAACTGACTGACAGGGAAGTTTTCCCTGTCCTTTAAAATCACGACTTGCTCATGTAGCACTGATGGGGTGAAGTTGAAATGGATCCAGTACGTACAAATGAGTTGTTGGATCACTTGCTACAGTTCTGTGCTGTACATTTGCCACACTGAGGCTTAAGTCAGGTGGCCACTAGATGTTTCATCAGAGAAAATCTCATATTATGGGGGTGTGATTGTCTTCTGATGTCCGCCAGAGTGTCCATGCGGTTTGCAGGTGCTTTGATAACAATGGACTATATTGTCTCAGATGTTTTCTTGGAACTTAATCCCTGTTTCTGTAGCATTCTCTCATCTCTTCTCTGAAAGTGCACATCACAGCAAAGAGGCAGTTTGTACAACTCTGCAGTGGCAAGATGTCAGGAATGTGGAGTAAAAGAATCCGCACAGTGCTCGGAGCACTGCCCATTCTCTCACCTGTGCACACCTGGAATCCCTGCAGAGAGCACACGTGGATGACCAGTTGGTTCCAAAAAGCAGTGATGTTGACTCCTCTGTCAGAACATATGAAAGGAGTTTTTCACCGCCTTCTGAAGGAGAGTCTTTCTGATTCAAAGTATCACCTCACTCTTTGTTCTTTTAATACTTATATATTTGTTAGGCATTAGACATTTGAAGAACACAGCCATGAAATAAACTCATTCTTTGCCAAGCATATATAGTGCAATTTAACAGTATAATACAAAAACCATGCTAATATTATAATAAATTATGCTTTTTATTAAATGTGTACTAATGGCCAAAACGGAACGGTTATATACTATGTCATAAAAAATTAGTATAACCAAACAATGACTTAAATGGAAGCAGAAAACAAGAAAATGCAACCAGCAATTCTTGTATCCAAACCTACAACTGAGCCAGAGGTAGCAGGAATCAAACCCCAGGTCACTGTGGTGGTGGACACTCCTGCTCCTCCTCTCTACCCCCAAATGTAAGGTTCTTTGTCCCCGACATGAAATAGGTTCAACATGCTCATATCTTATTTGTAGCAGACATGTTTGTTTGAGTGCAGTCATATACACAATGCTGAACACCACACTAGGGATGGGACGATATACAATATTATCATGGTGAAATTTAATGTGGTAAATTTACGTTATTGGAATGAATCAGGATAATTGTGCCTATCCTCATATGAGGGACTTGAACAAGCTGTCTAACTCTCTCTAACGTAGTCATATATGGATTTCCTGAATGGGGGAAATCCATATATACAATATATTATAAGTATTGTACAATAAGTCATAGTCATTGTCATGAGCACTCTTCTGTTCCAGCACTGCTTGTGTGTGTTTCGTGCACATGTGTGGTGAATCATTAGACTGTGATTTATGAAGCTATATGTAGACCTGAGGCTCGAGCCTGGCTCTTTTCAGATGAAGCCAGCTCCACGTGGATTTGTTGGATGGATGTTGGCTTTGGGCCCTGACACACCAGAATGACTTCAAAGAATTAGTGCTGACTAATGTGCCACCTCATGTCTTGTTAAAAGCAGCACTTAAACTCACCTCAAAGGCTACAGTCAGTGACCAGCTGGCTGCTGACATGCTGTAGACTTTATTTTTCTACATCACTGAAAACAAACTGGCAACCATTATTACACAACTGTGAATCTGATAAAATAGTGTCCACTGGGGCTGGGCAATATGGCCAAAAAGTAAAAGCTTTTGTTTGTTTGTTTGACTAAAACATAATTAAACATCTGAAACATTTTGAATTTAATGTGCAAGAATAATAAAATATCTGTACTTGCAGGGCTGTTATCATTATGCATATTCAAAACTAGAACTAGACATGTTTTTCAACCACGTCCAAAGACAGATGTGTTTGTGACTGTTCCTAACGGCCATACTTAAAGGTGGCAGGACTAAAAGTAACCTTTTCTGCATGTTATAACAATGATTTTCACAATGTATACATTTTATGTCATGCAAAAACAAAAGTTGTATTTAATCTATGCCCCAACTTTAGTGTCACTAAAGCTACGTTCACACTGCAGGCTCAAGTGGCACAAATCAAATGCAATCTGATCTTCTCAATTCTGATTTGGGCCACTTTCATACGTGGTCCTAAATCCGATACAGGTCTGATTCTTTGCAATGTCACTGTTGCAATGTTTAATGTCCCTCAGATCAACATTTATCGTGCTCTACAGGGCCGTGTTCACACTGGAACCTGATATGGGCTGCATTTTAAAAACAATGTAGCGTAACTCAAATTTAAAGGAGTACTCCAGTGTTTGAATATATGTTTCCCATAAAGTATACGTAAAAGGTTAAAATTGAAGCAGCAGGGACGGAGATATCCTGACTTTTAGTCTCTAATATGGATCAAGTAAAAAAAAAAAAAGCTAGAGCCTACAATTCCCATGTTGCAAATAGATAGGACGGATCTGAGAAAGAGATGCTGTCTGCTTAATACTCATGTCTTTCATACTCCATGTCCACTCAATTAACTGTGAGGATTTTTGCTGGACAGAATGTGGAACTGTTTTATGCATTTAATTTGCAGTATTGTATTGGAACTCTTTTATTAAATCGGAAAAAGTGGAAATGGTGAATGTATTATGGCATGAAAGTCGTCAAATGTCACAGAATATTGATGTAAAAAGCGGTATTGTATTTTATTTAACACTTTTGTTTTCTCTTCTTCCTCCCAGTCCGAACAGCCCAGTCCAGCCAGTTCCAGCTCCAGTTCAGGCTTTGCTCCCACACACCACAAACGACAAGGTAATTTTCTGCAACGTACATACAGCTGATCTCATGTTTATTGTCTCATTAAGTCAGAACTGATGTGTATAATGCGTTTTAGTAGAAATAAAAGGAGCTCAGTCAGTGTCAGAGCCTTAAACCACACTGGCATTTCCTTTCAAACTGAACATAACACTGAATTCTTTTTCGGAGACAAGGAGTCTGTTTGCTTTGGTATCACTTTACAGGCCAATTTCAGTATCAGGGCCACTGTTGGAAAATACAAAATTAGAAAATGTTGAGGATTAGAGTCCAGTGTGTAACATTTAGGAGGGTCTATTGTCAGAAATTGAATATAATATTCATAGGTATGTTTTCATTAGTGATCTTTAGAATGAGTTGTTTTTAAATACAGAGGGAGCGGGTCCTCTTCTATGGAGTCCGCCATGTTGAACTGCCATTTTTGTACAGTAGACCAGAACAGACAAACCAAACACTGGCTGTAGATAGGACCTTTTGCATTTTTTTGCACGTTTCGCAGCCACCACAGTTTCACCTTCGCACTGGGAAGGGGAGACTAAATCAGAGATTTTTTATAATATATTTAGTTTTGTGCAAAATAATGGCAAAGGTCAAGGGTGCCTGTAATAAGTGCAAAGGGTTGATAAGAAGAGAGCAGGAAACTGCTGTTTGCAATTTTTGTTGATGTTAGTAATGGAAATAAGTTCAAAATATTGAGCTTTCTTGTGGTACTTGAACGTTGAAGTGGCCATCCTATGTGACAATACCAGCAGTGGCTCCAAGACAATCTGAGTTTGAAACTCCTGCACTAAATCAATAAAGTAAATATATTTTGAAAATGTTACAGGAAAAAAGATGAAATGTTGAGAAAAGCCATGTTATTATGAGGTAAAGCCATTATTTATAAGAGAAAATTATAATATTTCTTGATTACAGGATAATTTCACTTGAAATAGTTGTAATATTATTATATAATGGAATGACGTTATTCTCAGAATCTTTTTGTCTGACAGTTGGCATAATATTTGGTGGTAGAGCTCGACCTGAATCACCAGACCCGTTCAAACTATTTTCCAGTGTAACCCACTTATCAGAACCCCTTATTTGAAAGTGAAAACGAAGGCAAACAGTGATACTATGCTGTCGGTCAGTAAGAGGGCAAGGTGAGTCTAGAATGTATTGTTTGGTGACCTCTGCCTTTGTGTTTAATTTTCTCTGGATGCAGTGGTGGACTTCATCATCAGGAAAAGGGTGGCTATTCCTGCCACTACCCACACAGGTAACAGTCCCTCTGAGACCTGTGAGCCCCTCCCCCACACCCTTTTCACATCTGCATGGGGAACATGCACCCTGAGAGAGGAGACACACTATTCATCTCCACTGACTGTCCACACGTCAATGAGACACACTGTTGCACTGAGTGTTCCTTCATCACCATGAACTCACACTGTACTTTAGTTGAAGTTTATTACTTACTTGAAAAATCAAATGAAACTATATTTGTGAGCTATCAGGGCTCTTACTAAAGGGTGTCCTACTGTTCAGGTGATGGGGAAAAAATGATCAGGGATGATAAAAAAAAAAAAAAAGCCAATAATAGGAAGCTGTTTTTTTCACAGATTATCTGCCTCGTCTACTACTGTCAGGATACAGTGAAGGTTTCAGCAAATATGACAAAGTTATTTATATGAAAGTTACCTACTGCAGCTTTAATCTCTGACAAAGGTGTCAATGTAGAATTGCGACCGAGTACACAATTCAAGAGTGCGCACACTCAGTTACACAGCCAGAAAGCAAACCGTGACAGTACCATCTGAAAGCAGTTACTATGCCATGCTGAAGCAGTTGTGAGATTTTGCACTTACTGGTGTCACCGGTAGCCAAACCGGCAAAATGTATTGTATTTTATTGGCTTTAATGGATAGTGACAGCAAAGGGGGGATGACACACAGTCAGCTCTGCGTCAGCCCTACCAGGTGAGCTACCAGGCCTGCCTATTTTTAAAGATTTAGACTTCAGTAGGAACCAATGGGCTTAGAGCTGAGAGCCACAGACAGAGTAGGGGAGTCAGGGGAGACTAACACATTGTTGGTCTTTTTGTGGGATTTGCTGACAAAATATATAAAAACAGACAGCCTTATCAAGTATAAATGTGTCCCTGCTCTTACTGGGATCAAACCAGCATCCGTTCTGCAGCCATGAGCTCCACTGGATCATCCCGCCATCCCTCCACCTCGCAGCATGATCCACTGCCTCATGCATGTTTGTACTCATGCTTAATTGTAAATAATAACAATAATAATAAAAAGACTCAATTGCAGTGTGGTCTCTTGTGTTCTGTCTCACTCACGCACAGTGCTGGGCCCGCTGCAGTCAGTCATGCAGGATCTGCACTCAGACGACAACGATGAAGATTCAGAGGATGACGACGACAATGACATGGACTCTGACGTGGAGCGACCCGCACACACACACCTCACACACCATCAACGCAGGTCAGTAAATGGTCACAATCACAACGGGCCAGCTTGTGTCATTAAAGTGTAATCATAGACACAGGCAGCACATACTAACAGGATACAGACACTGTTTAACTAGACTATTGCAGTTTGGGTTGTTGAGGGGCAGGTTTGTGATTTTCTGTGTAACCTCTCACTGGAGTGAATTTTGGCGTGTTCTCACATGCAGAATGGTGAGCTTGCACTTAAAAACAAGCTTGGGTTTGGCACAGGACTCTGATCACCACATTGTGCGACTCCAGTCAGAACTTGTCTGAATTTACACTTTACACTCAGTTTCCGGGTTCCCCTGAGTAGCAGTAAATATGTTTTCAGGTTGGCTATACCACTGCAGTGCCAAAATACCCCCTTTTTGAAAACGTGTGGAGGCGGTAACAGTCTCAGGTTTGTCTCAGTTAGATCCAGGCAGCCGCACTGAAAAGGTATAATGCGTTTTTTGATCTACTGAAGCATTTATTGTCTTTTCTCCTGCAACTCCTACCCAGGGTCAGTCTGAGTGATGGCAGTGAGAGTGACAGCTCTTCGCCTTCACCCCCACACCGCAACGACGCCCCGCCCTTACTTAAGACTACTAATAACCAGGTAAGATAATAGTATACTATGTATCAGGTATTTTGTCAGTGTAATTCTGTCGGTGTAATGTACCACAAGGGGAAATCAGGCATTTAAGGCATACTACGTAGGATTTTCCTAACAAACAATATATAGACTCGTACAAACATAATCCCTCTCAGTCATCATTTATGACCCTGTGGAAGCATGTTTCAGTGTCTGTATCTGAAGACCCTGCAGCCCTCCGCCTTCTTATTTTTCTGTGTACGGGACGTTTCTGGGTGTCAACCTTTGGACACCGTGCAAGATCTGAGGTCAGGACTAAAATAAAAACATAGGGTTAGATCGGTTACTAGGTTACATCGACGTCTCTGTCACTCTCTTATGCTCTCCAGCTCTGGCATAGCACTAATGGAGATCTATGCAAGGCTATGACCAAGGGATTGGGCTACACACAGCAGACAGTGCAGCTTCAGCAGGATTATGCGGAGGAGTGGAGATGCTTTAGAACGGAACCACTGTGAAACAATCAGAAAATAAAGTTTTTATTATTATTTATTTCTCTGATTCACTGCTTTGTTCTCTTGTGTCGGCCTTGCCGTCTACCTTGTTCTACCATCGCTGCTCTCAGTTAAACCGGGGGGAGGGGTCAACTTTGAAAAATCCTGTATAGTATGCCTTTAATGTATGTAGCTTCAAGTCATGCAGAGTGACTTTGATTCAATGTGTTTACTCTGTCCTCTGTCAGATACTGGAGGTGAAGAGTCCCACCAAGCAGAGCAAGCAGGACAAGAACAAAAACCTAGATTGTGACAAGGTACACAAAGCTTTTTTTTTGTTCTTCAGTAGAAAGCAGCCCGTATGAATTAGATTGTATATTACCAGTAACATATGGGAGCTGTGCATGTTCAGCACCTGACTTCAGTAGAGTCTGGGACCGTATGTTACACTATTCAGACAGACAGTGATGCAGGGTTGATGTCTGTTAACTGTTGCTTTGAATGGGTTAACCTACTTGCTCTTGACCTGTATAACATCAGGGTTCCCACGAGTCCTGGAAAAGCTGGAAAACCTGAACGTTTAGAGAGTAGTGTTCCAGACGTTGACACACCGGGAAATTAATTAAAATGACCAAATATCCTGGAAATAATTTATGTATGGAAAATCTTTATTGTATTTTAGCCTGTGCTGTGTCCAAATTAATGGTATGGTTGTAGGACAGCTGTTGTCAATTCGGAAAGCGGAAAAATAGGCTAGCCAAGTGCGCCACAAAAGCGAGCTAACACAGAGTGTCCCTTAAACGGTGACCACCTATGGCTGACCACTGTATGTGAGTAAGTGCTATCCTATAATGTCCTGGAAAATGTTCTGGAAAGGTCCTGGAAATTGATTTCTTAAGAGTGGGAATCCTGAACATGGTTTTGGTACAACACCTGTAGAAATACTTGGTGCTATAGTTATTATAGAGTTGATGTAACTTCATAATTGATTTTGGCAGACAGCTCTTAACTAACTCATGCTGTGTTTAAGTGGAGTTCCTGAATTTTCCAAAGATACCAAAATCAGGTCTGAATACTTTACTCAGTATAAACATCATATGGTTTCAATGACAAAGAATAGATACATTATGTGATACCGTCAGGCAGACACATTTCCAATCTTAAAGCTACTTAAGAGGAAACATAGGGGGAAAACTGGCTTGTACAAACTTAAAAGGTGACTAACAACAAAATAAACCAGTGTAGGTGTTGCAGCAGTTGACAGCTCTGCTAGAAAATACAATTATATATATATATGTGGACAAATATATCACGTTGAGAGCCAGATCTTATTTAAAAGCAGGGTTGGGAGGGTTATTTTAAGAATGGAATATAGTTACTAATTAAGTCGTCCTTTATAGGTGAATAGATGAAAGTGCTGATCTCACCTGACAGAGAACGAGGGTCAGCCTACCTTCTGATACAAGCAGGGTTCCCACACACCCTGGAAAACCTGGACATTTTTAGACCAGTTTTCCAGTGATGGAAACACCTGGAAGTTGATTATAATGACCAAATATCCTGGACATGTTTGTATTTTTGCCCCTGACACAGATCACCTGTGTAAACCTTGGTGCATATTTAGTTTGAAACTCGACTGTTGGAAGGATAAGCTGTATGATACTTCAAAGTAGCTTTATCAGATGCAAAGAGGAACTGACAGCAGTGATCGGTTCTCATATCTGCATCCATGCAGCATCGAGTTTCTTGTTGCAGTAGTCATACAGGCACAGTGATGTTAATTGTAGCTGCAACAAAGACTTTCTAGAAGATGACTTTTCTGTAGTAAAATAATAAAATCAATTCTACTGGATTTGAACTCTTACTTATGAGCTATGGCCACATTAATGTAGTCAAGTTGCCCTTAAATTGAAAAAAGGGAGGTTTGTAGATAAAAGATCATTTATAAAAGTTTAAGAATGTCGGTAAGAATTCTAGCTGTACCCCGCTGTGTGTGCAGCAGTTATTTGGGTCTTGCAGCCTGGAGACGACTCTGGTATGAAGGGGTTAAATGTGGGTTGAGCGTGTGTTCATTGCCTCACAGCAGGTTTGTGTGTAAAAGTGGCATATGAAAGCCATAAAGCTAACAACACGTTGCTGTGTGTTTCCCAGGCTTACCTGGACGAGCTGGTGGAACTGCACAAGAGACTGATGACACTAAGAGAAGGTCATATACTGCAACAGGTATGTATGATGGTACACTGTCAGGTAGCATCACTGTGCAACACTGTCAACTGAAGGTGATTATTATCATTTCCTTTCTGCTGTGCCGTTTTTCACTCCGCCTGCCTCCTCTCATTCAGCTACACATCTCCCACAATGTATATCACATGTGGGCTTATGGATAGTATTAGTGAACACTGTGATGTGTTTATGTTGGCCGTCATGGCTGTTTCTGTGGATTCAGTATGTCCTGTAGCTGCACTGCAGTCGTCTGTTGGTTGAAGCTGCCTCTTCTGTCTCTGCTGTGCTGGATTTCTCCCAGAAATACTGTTAAAAAAGTCTCAAATGATGAGGTCCAGAGGGAATAACTTGGTCTCAATGCTGAAGGACAACATCGTTTTTAAGATGAGCTGAGAATATTTTTCACCTCCTACATTATGCAGTTGAACTGAATTACTCAGTGTGCTCAGCAGGGTGCATGGGTTGGCCAGGGATTGTACCACTGCAGTGTTTTCTGACTTACTTGAACACTTTTTATTCCTTAAAAATAATGAACAATATATCTTTTCCCTCTGTCCCTTCTTTCGAGTGCACCAGAATGCTTCAGTTACATGTTAAAACCTTGTTATTTGGGTTCAGGGTTGTAACGTTTGCAGACCTGAAAATGTCCCATCACTACAACCTTCCCCCAGTGTGTGCACAAAATAACACTTATTTTTATAGCAAGCAGTTTGCATGTTTTTGCTGTTCAAAACCATAGACTGTGTCCGTAGTCTCCGTTACACCACCTATGGGTTTGTGAAGAGCCGCTGTGAAGCACAGTGTGAGCGGCTCTGACCGTGGCCATCTTCGAGTGTGGGTGGAGCTGAGGTGGGCTGAATGAGGTCTAGTTACTGAAAACAGCAGCCTGTGACAGCACCCACCTGTCACTCAAAGCGGCCATGCCCATAGTTATACATAACTTTAAGCCTTAATACAATTTAATTTCATTAGACCCGATAGCTCACCTGGTAGAGCTGGTGTTACGGGTACAAAGAGTCTTTGCTGCAGCGGCCCAGGGTTCAAATCTCATCATCTCCTCTCTTTTCCCCTTTCCAATCACTCTTCTGTCACTATCAATTAAAGGTAATAAAATACATTTAAATAATATATATATATAAACACATACATATCTAATTTAAAGTGGTGAGTTGTATAAAAATTCACCCCCCATACAGTTCTCATTTACAGGGGAAATTAGCTATAGAGACCAGAATAGTCTTTGTACCAGGCAGTAAACATGTTTACTTCTACTATAAAGGTGGGCATTTTAATATGTGGCCTTATGGAGATTGACTCACTGCTGGAGCCAGCCTCAAGTGGCTGTTAGAGGAACTGCAGTTTTTGTTACTTCAGCGTTGGCTTCATTTCTCAGAGCGGTGAATTTGTCAGTGGGTAAAAGATGTAGTATTAACTGTCGAACAGTTTAAAAAGTATCGGGCTTGAAGTATCTACACAGTTGACTAAGAAAATTCACAATCACTCAGTTATAACATAATGTAACATTAGCTAACATTAGTTAGTTAGCTAGCTAGCTAGCTAGCTAGCTATCTTAACAGCCAAAGTGAGACAGCAAGCTAATATTTTCAGCTTTGTCTGACATGTTGTAAGTCTTCAGCCCCACCTAGCACTGCTGACTCAATTCACAGTCTGACCTCTTAAAAACACAATAAATATACATATACATCTAGAAAATAAAATAGTCTACTATTTAAATGAAACTGCACTCATAATCTTAAAAGTATCAGATTCAATTGACAATAAGAAAACATTTAATGTAGTGGAGGTTTGATATTATCACTTACATTCCTGCATTATTATCTCCTGTGGAAAACTTACACTGAACTGCCAAGCTCCAGATATAAAGTGAAAAATGCATTGGCTGCCTTCCCACAGTTTTCCCTGATCTCAGCATAATACCACTACCTGCCAGTGCTATTGGTCAGCTGTATTGTTGCGTCGGATAAGAAGAGGAGCTGTGATCTGTTACAGATCCTCTGCAATCTGCAGCTTCATCTGGAAGCAATGAATTATTTGGTTAACCTCTCTGCACCTAAGAGATTGCATGTTTCTTGCTTATATTCCCGGGCCCTATCATATGACGGTATTAGTGGATCTTCCCGGCTGCAGCTGCCAAGTTCTGCCTCGCTCTCCTAACGAGACGTCTGGCTCTGAGGAAAGAAGAAATCTCATCCAAAACAGCTTTAACTCGCGCCGTAATCAAGCTAATCTAGCCGAGTTCACCAACTGGCTCCACTTCCTGTTACAAGAGATGGAAATGATTAACTCGCAGCCTCTCCTGCACACTGGCGGGAACCACATATTGTATCACAGAGAGCGCTGTAATGCAGATGGCGCCTCTTCAGACAGTGGAACACAACATGAGTTTGGTAGCTGTTGAAATGAATCCCAAACTGCAATGAAAATGAGCAACCAGGCCGACGAACACAAGGCACCACAGTGAGAGAGGTGACGCCTGAGCATCTGACTTAGATCTACCCTGTCATAAAAACTGGCTGTAATTTTCCCCACATTTTTAAGAACTCTACCTACACATATTATGGTGTTCCTTCTCCCAACCACAAGCTTCTTTTTCTCCACTGGGTACAAAGTCTAAAACCAGTAATACACAGGAAAGGTACATGAAGGAGGAGGCCTTGCTCATTTTTATTACACTGCAAGCTTTGCCCAAACTGTAGAACTCTTGTACGCCGCATCTAACCAGATCAAATGTGTATGGACCCTGTTTTCGTCTTTCGTCTGAACCACTCTGCTCTGCGTTTTCTGCAGGGTTCCCACGTCCTGGGAAACCTGGACATTTTCTACTCACAGAAACATCTGGGAATTGATTAAATTGACCAAATAAAATAATCTATGTTGTCCTGGAAAAGCTCAGACCACCTCTGAGCTGTAGTCAAACTGAAGTCAGTTTTTAGAGCTGCGGTAAAAAAGCAAGCATGCCACCAAAGTGAGCGAACAGTCTCTCTTAAACGATATGTATTGCCAAGAAAATGTCCTGTAAAGGTCTCGGAAAACGATTTCTTGAAAAAAAGAGTGTGAACCCTGGTTCTGACGTACTCACCTTCAGCATGCTTAGTCAGAGATTTAATGATGATCCATTTCATCCATTTAATGTTTCAAATTGTCCTCCCAACAGGAAATGCTGAAAAAATAAGATTCATTTAGCTAACAGTGCTAACATGGTTAATGCTTCCTGTGGTAGTTTCTACTAGTGTATGCAGGAAGTAATGTCAGTATAAACATTACATGTATCTATCAGTAGCTAATGAATGGTTCACATTGAAAGAGGCTGACTGTGTTCTGATGTTATTTCACTACTTTGGTTTCATATTTAATGAATCCTAAATTGGGCAGATATTTTAACTGCATACGCAGGTTAAATGTTCAGACATAATAGAACTTGTGTTTACCCGTGGTACTCTCTGTCCTCCAGATTGTGAACCTGATTGAAGAGACGGGACACTTCCACATCACAAACACTACTTTTGACTTCGACCTTTGCTCCTTGGACAGAAGTACAGTCAGAAAACTCCAGAGTTACCTGGAAACCTCCGGACTGTCCTGAGGCTCTGAGCAGCTGGCTGCTGGATCTCGTCTCCACACAGACTTTTGATTTTTCTTGAATACAAACTCCCACCTTTGGATGCAATGCAAAAGCCCCCCCCCCCCCCCCCCNNCCCCCCACTGTGGCTGGGTCCAGTTGCTGTGTGTCCAGCCTGCTGGTTGGACTGGGCTCTCTGAATGAAGAGGTGGCCCCGCTACAGAAACCAGAGCCAGGTGTTGTGAGGTGTGAGCCCTGTCGATCAGGAGATCACCCGGAAAGCCTTGAAAACTTCACTTGATTTATAGGAAAAAAGTGGGGAGTGGCGACCTTGTTGCTCTTAATGAATGTGCATATTGTTACCATGTATGTTTCTTGATTTGTTGTTCATTGTGACAAATGCATGGTCAACATTGCCTTACAACATTGTAAGTCTTATTTATTGAATTTAATTTGCAGGTGTGCGTGTGTGTGTGCGTGTGTGTGTGACTGTGTGTGTGT
>NW_023339984.1:1440954-1441088 GCF_004916995.1 Morone saxatilis | reverse complement strand
ACTCTTTATGTCGCTGACTTGAACTGAAGTTGAATGTCATACTGAATCATTTCAATGGGAACAAAACACTGCCTAAGCAGGTGTGAATGTGATGCTGATAGATTTCTATTACAATCCATAAAAGACATGCTACA
>NW_023339984.1:1440611-1440854 GCF_004916995.1 Morone saxatilis | reverse complement strand
TTAAAGGACCAGTGTGTAGTATTTGGTGCCATCTAGCGCTGAAGTTAAAATTCCCTTGCTTCGCCATCCGCTTCGAAACGGTGGGCACAAAAATGTAGTCATTGTTTGGTTTGCCCGTTCTGGGCTGAAACATGGTGGTTCAACATGGCGGACTCCGCCAAAAGAGAACCCACTCCCTCTATAGATAAAAACAACTCATTCTAAGGTAACAAAAACACAATGATTCTTATTTTCTGGTGATTA
>NW_023339984.1:1437937-1440461 GCF_004916995.1 Morone saxatilis | reverse complement strand
TCTTTGTCTTCATGTTTTCTTTTTTGTGGCTTATCAGTGGGAATGTGTCGCCACATCTCTAAGAATATGTAACGCATATTATGCAAGAACATAGTGGACAGTGAGGGTTGCATTAGTCTCAGCACGGTGATGTGAACTCTGTGATTACAAATTATTTATCAGCCACTGAGCCCAATTTATTTTTCGGCCAAACCCAAAATTGCACTTGGTTAGTGTTAATTTTGGACCCTGACTCAGTTGTACACAAACCCTGCTGTTCACTTTCACACCTTCACACACCTGGCCAATCTTTAAATACGTAAAGTGTCTGTGATTGTCGGATTGTCTGAAATGTTGTTTTAGATGCTCTTAGACAATCCAAAAGGCATGTTGTTAGAAGCCTAATGAGGCCTTCAGTGTGCAGCATCTGTTTGAGCTACAAATAGCAATTCCAGTGACTACTTAAAGCCCATATGTGTAGAATTTTTAAATATTCAGTTTTGCTGCCCCCAGTGGTGAAATAAAGACAAACAGTAGGGAAGACTGCAAAGAAAGTCATTATCTTCCTTACTCCACCTCATGAATCTGACCAACTGTAACAATTTTAAAAAACAAACTAGAAATATCCTCTTTTGCAAAAAATTAAAACATTTGAGTATCACAACATAAAAATTCTACATATAGTGGCTTTAAATCCCCACATTTTGCTTGTGTCCTCTTAAAGAAAGCTCATGTTAAAAGCTACAGTAGGTAACTTTTATAAAAATAACTTTTTGTTATATTTACTGAAACTTTCATCATATCCTGACAGTAGTACATGAGACAGATAATCACTAGGAGGAGCCAGTTCATGTAGTACTGTCAGGGTATAGTGAAAGTTTTAGCAAATATGACACGTTTATGACAACGTTTTTCAAAACATTACATACTGCGGCTTTAACATGACTTGCAAACTCATTAGGCTGATGCTTACATCTGTATTCCACATGCATTAAAACTTTAAATGACCCTGCGCACACACAGATAGGTGAAGCATCATTTGGCAGTTTTTTATTCCCATATTTTGACACTGTATAAAGTAAGACATAGGCGACTGCTGGAGTGAGCTGAGCACAAATCAGTAAGTTCTAATGATACAATCAAAAAATACATTTTTTTTTTTTATCAATTCCAGGAATAATGTGCCGCAGCAGGTCCTGCCAGCATGCTCATTGGCTACGACGTAATGAAAGCTTTGTTGTGTCTGCTCATTGTCTGCTACAGGGCCAACGGAACATGCCAAAAGCATAGTTAATAGATTCAGCTGGTTTAGGATACTACAAATGTTAGTCTACAGAATATGATAAGGACGGCGTTGTGTCTTTGCCATCGGGGACATGGATTTGTAGGAGGGGGACAACCAACTCCCTTTACAATGTCCGGAAGGAGGAAGGAGACTGTGTTCTGCAATTCTGAAATGTGTGAAATGTTTTTGAGTAAATTTAACACAAAAAACAAAGCCAATAGGAATTTTGGCTGACCGGTACTGTTACGGGTGTTAGAAAAAAGAAAAAAAAAAGTTATTTTATTTATTTTGTGGGAATTTAAGTTGTTAAATCAAAGCTCAGCATTCATTTTCAAAGGGCCTTTGTTTGATTTGTATCAGGATGGTGAACCGTGGTGGTCCTTTCCAAATGACCTTAAAGGGGTTTTCTTACCCTCCGTTCTGTCTTATGGTTTCCTGTGTATTTTGAGGACATACAATAAATATTCTGTATGATATACAGATGAGTTATTAAATACCTTGTGAAGAGCATTTTTTTTGGCCGATTTTCATTCAGTGTATATATTCTGGTTGTATATATTTTATTCTGCTGCACAAATAAATATTTTATGTGCGTAAAAGATATAACTTTTAAACCATTTTAGAATAGTGGTCTTATCTTTGATTAATATTCTATTATTATATTGGTAGACTATTGCCTTCCACAGAAGTCTGTATCTATTTAAATCTGTAAAGGGCTGCAGTGGATGGAAGCAGCATGGAGTCACCCATTGGTTTGTGGTTTAAATCCTCTAGTGTGGCGTTATGGCAGTCAGTTCTTTTATTCAGAAGTGACTAGAACTGCAACAGTTGGTTGATTGATCGATGAGTTGTCTAATATCAAATTAATCTGCAACTTTTCCAAGATCAATTAATCGTTTTGAGTAATTTTTTAAGAATAATTGTGAATATTCTCTGGTGTCTTTGGTCCTCTGTGACAGTAAACTGAATATATCTTTGGGTTGTGGACAAAACAAGACATTTCAGGATGTCAGCTTGGACAACAGATAAACCTTTTTGAGCAGTTTATCGACGAGTTAATCGTTGGGGGCAGAATGTGGAGCTGAGGAGGATGTGCATTGCTGCGTCTTTATCCTGATCTGACTGAGAACCAAGGGACACGCCGTGATAGCAACTTGTCAATCGCAAGTCGCAAGGCCCTAAAGCATACCCTGCTTTATCGCCTATTTTACTCTGAATGGGACCATAATTTACTAAATGAATATCATGCTGTATGGAAGA
>NW_023339984.1:1435019-1437923 GCF_004916995.1 Morone saxatilis | reverse complement strand
ACTGAGCTAATAAATCAAGTTAGAAGTCGGATCATTCTTCATAACATTACATACAATCTGACTTTTTTTTTTGCAACCCGTGCAGTCGCCCCCTGGAGGCCATTAGAAAGACACTTCCGCATTGGCTTTGCTTTTTGCAATAATTACAGATAATAATGAATTCACATTATTAATAATAAAACAAATAATTCTGGTTGCATGGTGTCAGTTATTGTTAATGCTCTCTTCTTCTTTCTTCCACTTCAATCCCAACACTGTCTCTGTCAAATATAGACTTTAAATAATAAATTCACTACCATATTGTACCGACACTGAGCCCTCAGCTGTCAAAACTAAATGAAACTGGAGTGCAGAAAAGGTCTTGGAGAGCTTCGTGTGTGTAGTGTTGGTTGTGCGGCGAGGATCCAGAGAAACCAGAAACAAAACTGATATTTATCTCCCATGTCAGCAAGGCTGATTAAACTTTAATCAACCATAATGTAAGTAATAAGTGTAAATGGGATAAAAGGTCAGTAACTGAGTAAATTATTGGATTCTGGGATGAAAATGTTGATCTCCCTCCTCTAGTGAGACAAAAACTGTGCCGTGCGCATTCTTTTTATGTCAGTCTAAGTGGGTGGTCTGATAGAAGGAAAAGTTGGAAGTCATCCAGTTTCCCCATTTATTGTGGGCGAGGAAGACTCGCACATGTTTTCATCAGTCTCCATGTCACACATCTTACCAGGCCTGCACTGGAACAACCTGTTCCTGCTGACTGCAGGCTAAATGTTAAAAATGTCTGTGTGGAGGAGTTGGTAGGTGTTCTCCTATATTTAGTAATGGTGCAGATCTGTGCTGTTCCAGTCCATTTTCATACTCTGGATTTACACACGTAATGTGTTTGACCCACTAGCAGCAGGGCCTTATGGCAGCATCACCAGGCAGCGCCACCATCAGGTGAACATTTCCACTTGTGCACAATAAATATCTATAATGAAGTTTCCTCAGTAGGTTTGTGTTCTTTTTGATTCCTCCTGCAACCCCCTTCAGGACAAGTTTTCACATTTTTAAATAAAAGCCTCAGCATGCTTCTCATGATCATGTGCGTGTTTATTGTGTCTTTGTAGTCTCAAAGGGAGAATCTTACAAATTGAGATAAGAGTACACACACAAAAAAGTGACAGGAGTAGTTAACCCAGTCCAACCCTGCTCACTCTCTCACCTCTGTACATCTGAACAACCCCCGAATAAAGTGGGCGTAACTGCCAGATTCTCTGTTTGTAATTTTCCAAAAGTTGTTCATTGTGTAAAAGAAAAACTCTGTTTTCACTGATGATTTTTTAATTATTATATTTTAGCCATTCCACTGATTTAGCTGGTAGGAAAACTTTTGCACACAGTAGTTTTAACTGGTTGTAAAACAGTCTCAATTTAATACTGATGGCTCCATATGAAACTACATAAACAAACAAGACAGGGCAGCAGTAGCTCGGTGTGGAGGGACTTGGCTTGGGAACCGGAGGGTCGCCGGTTCAAGTCCCCCAAAATATAGACTACAAAATATGGAGTGTGGACTGGTAGCTGGAGAGGTGCCAGTTTCACCTGTGCACTGCTGAGGTGCCCAAGAAACTGCTCACGTGGCACTGTTAACATGGCAGACCCATCACTCTCTCCCTGTTTGCAGTCTGATCATTATGCATGTCTGCGCATCTTTTATTTTGTCACAGCCAGTTTTTTCTCCAGCGCTCTGATATAATGCGAGGTTCCTCGCGCTGCGCCAGTCTACAAAACAACATGAAAGTCCCTGAGTCTACAGCTGTTTCCAACAGCTCTGATTAGCTTTGTTTAAGCCCCCCTGGGGATGCAGCGCTGCTGCGCTTTTGAAGCCAATTTTGACATAGTGGGCCACAACCAATGTAACGAACAGAATTGGGCCTCTGTCACGTGACTTTTTTCCATAAACTGACATTCTGGTGAAGAAGGCCCTATAAAAACAGTTGCATACATTTTTTTTTTTTGATATACATTTTAAAAGTCCGCAATTTATCCCCATTCAAGCTTAAACGGAGGGATAAACGCGAGTCCTTGCCTCGCACAACACGTATTCCAGATCCCCCCTACAGCCATGTTACTCTGCTACTTATACTGCCATGCCGACAACATGCATGTCAGATTAACCAGGAGACCAGAACTCATTGTATTCCAATGCAGGTGGTGAATGATAAACAGTAACAGACTAGCGCCCCCTTTTGTGGCTTTTGGCTCCCTTGGCCATTGCACCAAGGGCAGGTTATCTGGATACTTCAGAATTACGCGCGGCGTTTTCCAGCTTCTGTCAAGTAAAAGCTCTGCTGGGCTGTTCCGGGCCCAGAGGTCACCAAAATAGGCATACGTTTAAAGCTTCGTAAGTCAGACAAAACTTGGAGCTGGCCGCTCTTGAGCTAAAAGCCTAATGTCAGCATGTCTATTGACTGTTCAAATACTATTCTTAAGATTAGCCAAATTGGCATTTTGCTAAAAGTTGTCTGTAATTAGCACATTAACACAACAGCTTTGATTGTAATGTTGTGTAGTTTTGCAGGGTATTTGTCCAAAATGAGTGTTGTGAAATTGGTGAAAAAGCACTCGATTAAGTACTGGAAAAAAATTTGACCTTGTGCATGGGCACTAAGCAAAGCAATTCATCCCAATAGTGTTTCTACCACCGTTAATTTCCTCTTAGTTTCGGGAGGGGAATCCGAAGGTTCGAATTCAAGAGTGTACAGCAGGAGTTGGTTTGCATTGAAGAACAAACTATATAGATATAGCCAGGTTTTTTTATACTTATTCAATTCCCCGAGGGGAAATTTTGTTTTTTCTCCTTTTTATTTCTTTTTACACACTACACTGAAATACACAGCTTTCCATGGCACTGGTTGGGACATG
>NW_023339984.1:1429989-1434919 GCF_004916995.1 Morone saxatilis | reverse complement strand
AACAATTGTTTGTGACATTTTAATAATTCCTCTGCACAAACAATATTACAGGAAAAGATTCTGAAAAACTTATCCATTGTCTTTTTAGTCAGGTGAACATGAAAAAATAAAATATTCTCCAAAACGGCACAAATTTAAAAATTAACTCTGTGCAGACATCAGTGGGTTAAACATGGCAACTGAGGCTGCAACAGTCACTGCCCATCTGTTAATTGTTATTGTTAAATAAAACAGGACCAAGGAATTGAACCCTGTGGAATTTTTCCAGTTTAACAAAACAATTAGTTTGTAATTCCACTGATCAAATGAGCAACTGAGTCAAGAAGAAGAATAAACTTATATCTTTTAATGAGATAATGCTTGTATGTAAAATTGAAAAAGGTTCTATAGTTTATTAGTTCGAAAACCAGTGGGTGTTTTAATTTCTTGCAGATGGTGTGTTGTTTGGTTCACTGGCACCAGTGGTTTTTTCTCCAAAAACCAAATCTAAAAACATCTGTGAATATTATTTTCCATTTCTGACAACCAGATCCTCCTAAATGTTACACACTGAACCTTTTAAAGTAATTTCTTCCTTTGTTGCATATTAGATACAATTGGTCACTGTCACCTTTCTCTGTGATCACGTTGTCATGTGATCTACAAGCTCACAAATGCTTCTCACGTTTTCAAAAAGATTAAAGATCAAAAAAACCGCAAGACTGCTGTTTTTTAAAATGAGCCAACCTTGGACGTGCCCTTGGAAGCAGTTTTGGAAATTGTGATTTGTTTAGAACAGACTCACCTTTAATGGATCCACACTGGATTCATTGTTCATGTGGCATCGTCTCCAGCAGACAGCAGACCTACCAAAGCTTTTGCACAACCAGGAAAGTTTCATCTGTGAATGACTTCAATGCCCTGTTCCAATGGGAGCAAGAAAGAGAAGTGGCTGCTTAGACTCCCCTGGATAATTAAGATTCCTCTGAGAGAATGAGCTGAGGGAGAGGAGAGGGTTATAGAGGGGAAGAATGGAGCCCAGGGTGAAGGTTCAGAGTTCCAGGCCAGTCAGCAGACATCCTGTTTGAGCTTCCAAATACCATTCCTCCAAAAAAGGGGAGACTTCGAAATATCTCCACAAAGAGACCACGAGACAATTGATTGTCACCTGGGCACGAGGCAAGGCTGAGGAGGAAGGCTTCCTCCCCCGAGCCGCTGGACAGCAGGTCAAAAAAGCATCTCGAGGGAAGTCATTAAGCCAAGGTTGATGAAAAAGTTCCTTCCTCCCGCATCTCACCTCCTGCCTGTCTAAAGGCATGCTGTTCCGAGAAAAACGCCTTCTTCGCTTTAGAAATTATTGCACAGAAAGCAGGTGTAGCTCCAAACATGATGGAATATATATATATATATATATATAATATATATATATATTGGGGCATTTCGCTGTATTTTGGATTATTTGGATAGTGACAGTAGAAAGTGACAGGAAAGGCAGGGAGAAAGGACCCAGGGTCAGATTCTAATCCAGGCTGCTGCGATAAGAAGTCAGCCTTGATATGTGGTATGTGCTCTGCAACCATTAGCTATCTAAAGATATAGTGGAGTCACAGTGTCATCTTGCTCTGACTGGCTAGTAGAATCTCAGTAGGGAGTAGGGTGGGTCATGACTTCGCCATCAAGATTAACAAAGACAAAGTTTTGGTGAGTTTTATTTTGGTTGTGTCCACTTACAGTTTGGATTGACAAAGTGTTGGTATTTGATGACCTGGGAATAAGACTCACCAACCAACTATCTTTCTCCAGAGTAACTGACCCCACAGTAAAGTCAAAGTTACACCAGTAAATTAGGGTAATATGGGTAATCATTTTACCGTTCGACTTCTTTTTCTCTTCTGAATAATAAAAGTACAGAAATCTGTGGTGCCCAGACAATCATAATGACTTTGGCGATCCTTTGACTTTTCCTCTATGTCCACTATGAGGTTCACATATGAGGTATATCTCAACAGTTATTGGATATATTGCCACAAAATTTTAGACATTGATGTTCCCCTCAGCATTAGCTGTAATAACTTTAGTTTATTAGTTTGGTTTATAACCAAATACCTGCACAACTACTTTCCCATCAGCTTCCGCTTGGTCAACACACTAACATTCTTCCTCCTTTGTCTCCTGATTGGATAAAGTGGGAACAGGATAGTAGAAAATGTATTCTCTGTTTACTGCAGATAGGAGGGACTGGCAGACCCATGATACTCACTAAACACTCTATATTAATGATGTCTGTCAGAATGTAGAGCTACTGAACATTTATTTTAACAAAAAATATCACTTACACCCCTTTAAAGAAGAAATAAAGTGCAGATGTACAACATTTGGAGGCTCCAGCTCATGTACATCAGCTGTATCAGAACTCCTTTGAAGTGTTTATTCATATTTTCCTTCGCAGCCTATTGCTGTCTCGTCCGGTGGGGAAGCTGACAGCAAAATGAAGACCACCAAAGCCTGTTTGCAAAGAGATTTCAGCCCCCTGACCACTTGGCCATTGTCATCAAATTTGCACAGAGCTGCAATAATTCAAAGACACTTATCATATGCTTTTGGCTTGCTTGTGTCCCCCGTTTCCCCCTGTGGCCAATCGTGTTGACCTTCCTGTCAGCTCCCCTGTGGAATTCTGGGTGGCGGTGCCTTCCTCCCCCCACGCTCACAGAATGCATACAAATTAGCCTTTCAAATATCAGATCAAGTTATGTAAAGAACAAAAGCAAGCAGACTTCAAAGGGGAGGGATGAGGAGGGATGCTGCACGCAGAGGCTTCAGCCAGCGCTCTCAACCGGCCCCGTCCTCAGATGCTGTGGTGGATTTGATTATTGTTTTTAACTCCTCTCCTCCTCCTCCTCCTCCTCCTCCTCCTCCTGCCCCTGGCTCCCAGAGACCCCCTGCACCACCAAAATGGGTCCAGCCTTTTGGAGCGAATCCCAATCCCAAACCTGGTCTTTGATTTCAGGGGGCTTGGCACTGCTCCTTCTCCCCCTGCTTTGTTCCTCTTGATGGATCTAGGCGGGCCGGCGAACCGTGACCCCTGCCAGCCCACCCCGTCTGTGTGAGCGCACACACACACACACACACACCAACAGACAATGCCAAGCCGCCACAGAGCCCAACAGGAAAGGAGGGGAGAATAGAGGAGAAAAAAGAATGTCGACAAATGTGCTGAAAGCGTCTGTGAATCAAAGTCTCATCCCTGACAGAGATTACAGGCGCGGTGAGTGTCGTTGCTGCTTTCATTGTGTCTGTTCTGATAAGTTAGCCATGTGTGATGGGCGAGGAGGAGAGTCTGGACCGCTGCCTATTCAGCTGCTCTGAACCACCTGCCACCAGATGGACCCAAGTGTGAACTTGAACAAGGAAGAGAGGGGGCGAAAAAACACTTCAATTCCCAGCCCTCCCGGCAGCCGCCTCATTTTCTCTCTAACTGTGTTATCAAACCCAGCGCTGTATCTGCTTTGTGGTGTGGTCAGCGCTGAGTTGACGAGCTTTTACAGTCGCTCGCTGCAGAATATTTCATGCTGGGAACTTTTTGTGTGCTGAGGCTACAGGAAATCACTGAGAAATCTGTCATGTCATGCTTTATAAAATGCCCTGATACTGATGCATAGTTGACAAATTCTGTGTTTTCTTGTCCCTGATGCTAGGCCATTGTTCTATTACACAGTTTACTTTTTGTCACAGAAGTAAACAACATGCTGTTTTCTAGCACATCTTAAAGTCAAGAAGGCCTCGCAACCACCTATGAAGCTTTGGCGACCCCTAGTGGGGGTTAGACCCTCAGGTTGGGAACCACTGATCAAATGTATCCCATTGATATTAATTCTCATTTATTACAACTATTTCCATCATTCTGGCCGTCGTTTCTATCAGTATTACTCACCAAACTAATTGCGAAAATTCCGAAACTCGTGCAGTCAGACAATCAGACAGATTATAAACCACTTTATTGAGGTCAAAAGTCAAAACAGTGAGTGCACCAGCACTAATACTCCCTCACTGTACAGTGTAGAAAACTGTGTGCACAGTTACAGTAAGGACAGTTAGGTCAACTTGAAACAGAAAGTTGCCCTTTCTAAACAGTGATGGAAAGTTTGTTTGTTTCCTCCTCTAAATAAGCTCCACTAACCTCGGGTCTGGTGACTGCTCATGGTCCGTCGACTTTTTTTTAGAACCATCACTGCATTCCCAGAGCTCAGCTGTTAACTGGGTAAACACAATGTAATTATTATGGACAGAAATGATGGATGAAACTACAAAAATAAGATACTGTAATGCTAAACTGATGTAATGGATTGTTTTGCCTCATTGGGCAGCAAAACTGAATAATTACATATCTTTTAGATTTGCTATCTTATTTACACATCCAGCATCCATGCTCCACTGTGTCCACCAGCTAGTCTCTCACTGTGTCTTTTTGCGGTTTGCTGCTGAGCGGGTAGTGTACAGTGAGTTTTTAGAGCTTTTTCACTAAATACAGCTGCCTGCTGATGTTGAAAGCCGTTGTGATAATAGCACTGACACTAAACCAAAACACACTGAAACCTTACTAAGTCCCGCCCCTTTTTCCTCTGAGCTCCAATACCAGTTGAGCAAGCCTCAGTCAGAACATCGCTTAACCTTCTCCTTTCTTGTACTTAGATATGCTATGTGCTAGGCTCGTCTATGTTGAAAAAACTTTTAAAATGGTTAAAAGATAAAAGCAACATACATATAGTCACATCTTAAAGCTGCAGTAGGTAATTTTTTATTTAAAAAAAATACTTTTTGTCTTATTCTCTGAAACTTTCACTATATCCTGACAGTAGTACACGAGAAAGATAATCTGTGAAAGAATCAGGTTCCTCTGGCTCCTCCTAGTGCTCCTAATGGCATTTGCAAGAATCCACCGGGCCTGAACAAA
>NW_023339984.1:1422249-1429889 GCF_004916995.1 Morone saxatilis | reverse complement strand
GTCATGCATGCTTCCTAAAATAATTAGTTCAATAAAAACATTCAATATTCTTATTTTCAATGCAATGTTGTTAATTATCTCTATGCAATGTTCCATCAATCATACCTGCATATATAAAAGGTATACATAGTGCACACTCTTATTTTCTATTCTATTATTTTTTTATATTTTTCTTATCTGTTCTGTTGTATTTTGAGCTACTGTAACAAGCACATTTCCTCAATGTGGAATCAATAAAGTTATCTTATCTTCTCTTATCTTACTGCTGTAACACCTGCAGTTGCCTCAGTGAAGCACAAGTGCATGTTTCTCACTAAGTGCAACTTATCAAAAAAAGGCTTATACTGAGCTGTTTTTATCTGGGAGCAGGTCCTCTTCTACGGAGTCCCCAGACTCACTGTGGCCTGTTTGTATTGTCGTTGATTCCACCCCTTAGTACCCCCTAATGGGGCCCACAGCAGCACTGTATTTGGCTGTTGAACAGGCAACACTGGGAATTTTAAAAGCTCACAGCCTGTCTGTTATATTTATGTTTACCTTACTGCTTTTTTGTAACAATAAAAGTGTCAGAGCGTTTCTGAAATCATTTCAAAATCATGTGTGCATCTGTGTGTGTGTGTGCGTCATTCTAAGTGCAGGTGTGTGTTGTCTCTGATAATGCAGTGTGTAAGTGTTAAAATGGGTAAAATACAAGTCGGGAGCACTATATGCTGATTTAATCAGAAACAATCATATCAATATTCAATCAATCAATATTTGCCTGGAAATGCTCCCAAATAAAGATATTTGATCTCACAAACATTAAATTATTGTGACACATTAGTAAAGCATTGAATAGAAATATCTAAAGGTGGCATTAAAAATACATTGTTTTATTTCCAGATCTTCAGACATTTTTCCAAATACATGTCTTTTTAAATAGAACTTAAGCCTGTCACTGAGTCTAAAATGTGGCCAATATGATTATTAATAATTATTAATAATTAATTTCCCTTGCTTAACAAGTAATTTAAAAAAACTAAATTAAAGTGTTAAATTTGACAGCATTTGACACCAAACTGGGGTGGCAAGGCATTTTTAGCCACCCCTCTAGATCTGCCCCCGCATGACATAGGCTATTATACTGTAGATGCAGGCTCTCTGACCTCTTTCAAAAACAGTGTTGTTTGTTGCTGCTTGTGTTGTAGCCCAACATGTCTGCTAGTTATTGTACCTCACATTGATAAATCCATGGCACTGTCAGTGGTGTTCATTGTAATCTACATTCCCCTTCCTTCCTCCCTTCTGTCTCAGGACACCTTCAGGGTCTACCTATCTTAAAAAAATATTAAATAAAAGTCAACAGTTCTACTTTTACATCTGCCTGCCAACTGATATTATTCTGGCCACTGGTGCCACTGTTGTGTATGTTACGATTTAGTTGAGAAAGTGCTCACTACTGGCGGTGTCATTTTTACTTGTAATGTATTTTTGCTGCTATTGGTCAACCCAGATAATTTAGTTATATTCTTCATTACAGTGGCAAACTACCCGTTATACATTTAAACTTATACTAAAATGAATGTCATGTGTTTGGATCAGTTCGTTCCAGACCTGCTCTATTTGAAAAGTGCTCTGAGATACACTTCTGGTTATGATGTGCGGCTATAATATCGAATTGAATTAAGAGGGTGTACAGGAACCTCCAGTAAAAACATGGTAATTTCCACCACTGCACCTAGTGCATGCTGGGAAGAGTTCTAGCATCATGGAACCCTCAATAAGACAAATAAAGATGTTACACCACCTTTTGGAATTAAAAAAAAGTAAACTGAGCTGACCCCTTCTCATGATTAAATACTATAGACTTCAGCCGCTGTGGGTTTTGGTGCTGTCGCATATGGGATCAGTTTACTAATTATTCCTCTCATTATTTCCTCATAAATGAGGCACAGTGAGCAGTGCACCCAGGTAGTGTTTGGACTCATTTGTCCAGTTAAGGACCTCAGTCTCTCCTGCATGTTTGATTAGTTTGGACAAGCCAGCAAAGAGCAGCTCCAGTGCTGCGTGCAAGCCAAGTCTGTGTCACGCTGAAAGGTTTTCTTAATTATTTTTAAATGTCACATCTGATTTCACTTACACAAAGGGTGGAAAGAAAACAATTTTTATTTTGCAAAGTCCTTAAGCTTTTGTACTGATGCACAATTAACAAGGAATTTGTGATTTCCTTCCCATTTGTCTCAAGATTTTGAAGACTTACAATGAGCAGATTTACATTATAGGCTCAGAATTTAAAGTTGTACAAAACACCTTCTGTCATATTTTCTGAAACTTTCACTATATCCTGACAGTAGTACATAAGACAGATGATCTGTGGAAAATATCAGGTTCCTCTGGCCAGAACAAAAACAACCAATCAGAGTCGAGAAAGATATAAGACACTTTTGGTTGGAGGCCAAAGAAGATAGTTGATTGTTGAGGCTCATTCCCAGGGTCCCAAAGTGTCTGTATTAAACACCCTATGAATGAAACTCAACATTGAACTATCTTTCTTGGTTCTGATTGGTTGTTTTCATTCAGACATGTGGATTCTTGCAAATGTCATTAGGAGCACTAGGAGGAGCCAGAGGAACCTGATTTCACAGATTATCTCTTTTATGTACTACTGTCAGGATATAGTGAAAGTTTCAGAGAATATGATAAAAAGTAATTTTTCTATACTGCAGCTTTAAGTTAAAATAAAAGGACATATAAAACTCATGGAACAGCCAGAATGCTTTCTTTCTGAGAGCAAAATCAGAAGACATCATGTTTGTGTGTTGAGTACTGAGCTGGAATCAGGACCTGATTAGCTTAGACATAAACTGGAAACAGAGTGAAACAGCTAGCTTGGTTGATTAAAAAAATGCCCACCAACACCTCTAAAGCTCACTTATTAACATGTATCATATCATGTTTAATTATGAACCCGAACAGAAATGTCTTTTTGTTTGCCCAAAAGCCAACACGTGTTAAGAAGAAGATAGTAAGCTTACTGGCCACCTTACAAAGAGTTATGAGTAGTTTAGTTATACAAAATTATGAAAATGTGTAGTCTTGTGCCACTGCCACTAAGGGCTGTTAAAGCACAAAGTTTATCTCTGCATAAAGCCTTGGTGTCTCCAGAGGGAGCTGTGAAGTCTGATGAATGCGCTGAAGTGACGTCACTTGAGTCAGTGTCGGTTGTGGCTAGAGACGTTTATTAGTTTGTGTGAAGTTAGAAAGAAGTGAGCTTACCTGACCTCTGTAGCCTGCTGCTCATCTCTGCTGCTGGCTAGCAGCTCATGTGTACATTACCTATTAACATACACTGTAAAACCAGATTTCAAAATTTTAGGTAAACCAAACTCAATTTTGTAAGTTAAAAAAAACATTCTTGATCAAGTAGCTTTAGTAATTTTAATTGACACTGAATTCATTTTGTCATTTTTATTTGTACTGTGAAAACAAAATACACGGTAAGAAGCACTTAATCAGGAATGTTTCTGTAATACAAAACTAAGTTAGTGTCCCTTAAGATTTCTAGTAAAAGCTTCTTCATCAATAATCCTTTTTTAAATTACAGAATTGAGTTTGTTTTCCTTAAAAAATTATGTATTCAGAGTTAAATTAACTTATATGGTTTTACAGTGTAGCGTACCTGAATATCCTGAACTGTCTGTGATCAGGTTGTATTGTGGGTAATGCAGATTTTGACAAGGCAAAGGTACTCTGAAAGAAGATGGCTATGCATTAGTTTTTTATAGTGCGTATGTCAAATAAAGCACCCACAAAGTGGGTCTACAACAAGACGGCATCTATCCATTGTACTGTAACTGACTACTGACATTACAATGGATTTTAGGTTAATGAAGTCCAATAAATACTTTCTTTTTATAAAGTGCAACATTGGTTAATTCCATGTATATGAGTCATATAAGTGTGTATTTCTATCTGAAGTGCAGCTTCTAGTTTGCCATCTAGTTTATAATAAGTTGGAGATGGTGTTGTCCCCATAAATCTGCCTGGACACACACACACTGCAGATGTCCATCCCATATCACTCTGCTGTCTGGGATCATCCTGAACATTTACCTGTAAAAGAAATGGCTCGTCATTGTTGTGGTTACTGATGCCATTCCTTCTCAGAGGAGACCTTCCCAAGAATGAGTCTGTTGCGTGATAAATACAGGCACTGACTTTAAGTTATATAGGTTCCATATATCAGAATAACTGAGGCCATGGCTGGAGGCTGGTGGTGGTGTTATAGTGCCATCTAGTGGTTGTAGAAACTGTTATGGTAAAACGATGGCTGAAGAGGAAGTTTAAGATTGTAGGCTTTGTGATCCTGGGAATGAAAACTCAGCTATCTTCAAGCCTCCAACCCAAAGCAGCTTCATATCTTTCTTGGCTCTGATTGGTTGTTTTCGTCCAGGCCCGGTGGATTCTTGCAAATGCAGATTCACAGATTATTAGTCTCATGTTCTACTGTCAGGATATAATGATTTCAGCAAATGTGAAAAGTAATTTTTGCAGCTTTAAATTCTCAACCTAGCCAGGACGTAGTGAAAGTTTCAGAACATGACAGTTATTTTTATAAGTTACCTACTGCAGCTTTAAAATCTGTATATAGAATTCTGTTTTTTCTGATATCAAATCGAACTTCCTTGTAAAATTATCCAATTATTCAGGTTATATTTAACCGATAAAACCTTAACACTGGATGATCTTGAGTTTTATATTTAAGCACTATACCCAGAATTTCTAATCTCTAATCTTTCATTAAAGCATCTTTTGATTACCATTAATACTTAACTACTGCATTTCTACACTGTTTTAATAGCTAAACAGATCAATAAATCTCTAATTTAAACATATTGAAAATGCAACTATATCCCTACACTGTTCATGGTACAATCTCTTTACTCTTAAAACCAGAATGCAGTTAAACTGCCTTCATGCAATAAGCCATCCATACACAATATGGAAAATGTTCTGACCGTGCCAGTCCAGTCTTTATTCAGGAATCCAAAAGTTACTACATGGTTCCCCCCAGTTCATTTCAGTCCACTGGTAATCTGATACAAAACATGCTTTGCAATCCATGCAACTACATGAGGCTGCAACTGATGGTTAACATGCTTACGCTAGTTCCAAGCATGCCATGACTCCTAAACTGTGGTTGTCATTTAGGTTTTTGTGGACCCGAGGTGGGATTCTTTCCAGCCATTAAAGCCGAACACATGTACGCCACACTGGAGTAATCAACTAAATACTTGCAGTCTAGAAATGATAAACAGCAAACAAGGCCCATGAAAACGCATGAACTGAAAGAACAAACTGCAAATGCCCGATAAGAGCTTTATTAAAACACCACTTTTAAACATGGGAACGCCACAAAAGCAAGTTTTAACACAAAAACTGCAGCACCAGGAAAAAAACAAAACAAAAAAACAAAATGAGCTTCTCTGAAGCCACTTTTAAAAAAATACCCCAGGTGAGTAGATGCAAGCTCAATACAAATCAATCCTAAAAGGTGTTCTAATCTAAGACATTTAAACACTTCTTGATGCAGACTTCAGAGCACTTCAGGTTATACGGTCTTCTGCTGGCCCTTCTTTCCAATCAGAGACTTGTGGATGTGAGGGATCACACCTGGAAAACAAAGGACAGTTGGATGAGCGGTGAAGTCACAACAAAAACAAAACACTTGGTCAACAATATGAGCATTTTTATTGCAGGTTAATTGTGATCAAGTAAACTGTATGGCTCTGATGGTAAAATAAATGTGTGGTTAGTGTTGACACCTTGGCCTCAGGGATGCCATTTGCCAGTTTCTCATTGATTATTTGAAAATAAACTGATCTGTGATTTACAACATTCATGCAAACAGTTGCCTTACCTCCACCAGCAATAGTTGCCTTGATAAGTGAATCCAGCTCTTCATCTCCTCTAATGGCCAGCTGCAAGTGGCGTGGGGTAATACGCTTCACCTTAAGATCCTTTGATGCATTTCCTGCCAACTCCAGTACCTGACAGAGGGCCAAGCTTTTAGACATTTACACAGGCCACAATACAGGGACTATATGTAGGGACAAGGTGCGAGATAAATGGGCTCACCTCAGCCGTGAGGTACTCCAGAATAGCCGCGCTGTACACCGCTGCAGTGGCTCCCACTCTGCCGTGGCTGGTGGTTCTGGACTTGAGGTGTCTGTGGATACGACCCACCGGGAACTGAAGCGATAACAGAGAGACGACATTAGCGCGGATGAATAACAGGGTTCAGTGGCCTGTCGGTGAGGGACGGCGGCCAGCTGTGTAACCTCTGCGACGGCTGCTTGTTAGCTTGCGTTAGCACAGCCGAGTAAATGAATGAATTTCAATGGGACAAACCTGCAGCCCTGCTCTCTGCGAGCGCGAAATGGCTTTCGTCTTGGTCTTCCCGGAGTCTTTACCTGCCTTACCACCAGCCTGGAAAACACCAATACTGTTAATGAGTTTGCAGCCGCCACGTTGTGTATCACTGCGGAATAACATTGATTAAGGGTGGGCAATTTAACCGCCTATTTTAGTTCTGTTACCATTCTATCGCAGCCAATAACGACTTGCTAGCCTGCTATGCTACTACAACAGCTAACGCTAGCGGCTAACAGTTAGCGAATAACTGAAACGCACTGGCTGCTACATTTATTGCCAACAAACCACTATCATACACGGTTTATCGTTCTTATATGCCGCTAAGACGACATGAAATACATACCATATTTAAAATACACAAATAATTTCTGACGCTGCAGCACAGAACGGAGTCTCTTATCGACTAGTACCGACTCTTGGTTTGAACTACAACCCCCGCCTTCAATTGTCCGTAATATATAGCCAATGTCTATCCGGGTAACAGCAGGTAGAGCACTAGCCAATCATATTTCGTCATGCGTTTCCTGCCTCGGCGTTCGGCCAATGAATGAGAAAAGAACTCACTTTGCGGGAAAAGTGGTACATTTCCGTTCAAAGGAATGATGGGTAATGTAGTTCTGACGTTTAGATAGTGAATTCCTATTGTCTCATTCTCTTATAAAAGAACAAGATAGTATTAGATAAGTTAGTTAGTAGTAGTAGTTTTCTAACAACATTCCTTTATTTAATTTGGATTGGAAAAATAAATAGAATCTGAAGTTTTGAATCATCAGGTCAAATTATTATGTTGACTGAGAATATGGGCAAAATTTGTTTGTTTGGAAAGCTTCAATTCATTATTATACTGTAGGAACCATGACAGGAAAAATGCTCACTGAAAAATCTAAATGACACAGTGGACTGTCAACATGTGGTCCATTTTATTTAATCCCACTAGTATCAAAGTATCACACTTTTGACTATGACTAAAAATTAAGTTTCCTTGTCAAATACGTAATGTCCTTACCAGAAATGTATTTGCATATGTACGCATGATTTCCTGCATTTGGTTCCAGGGGGGTGCTTTTCCGAAATCTTCTATTTAAAACTTACTTTGCCGAAGGCTAAAAGAAGTCATTCGATGTACTGCTGTCACATTATTATAGTCCCTGTTTACTCTTATACCTTCCACAAACCTTCATCGTTTTACAGGGTCATGCTCAATCAATCCATCCATCCATCCATCC
>NW_023339984.1:1421191-1422184 GCF_004916995.1 Morone saxatilis | reverse complement strand
CATCCATCCATTCATTCATTCATTCTCTTAACTGAAGACAGGAAGGTGTTTCTGACTACATTAAGTGTGGTTGTATTATTATTGTGTTGGGGTTTCTTACTGTGGCCACAAGGGGGCAATGAATGCTCATGATTCTACATGCAGACCGCTCTAAATAAACTCAATCAACCGCCATCAACCCTACTCCTTACTTATAATCACAAGTTATAGAGATAAATGTCATGTTTTTGATGCAGAAAATGTCATTGTTGCTACAGAAGTCTAGTTTAATTAAGACATTTGAATAATTTTATCAGTAGCGCTTAAAATAATAGCCTTTTATTTGTACTGTAGCTCCATAGTCATTGCAATCTGGTGCTCAAATAAAAAACATCTAATGAATAATGGAACCTCGTATAGTAAGGCAATCAAAAAGAATAGGTCCTATTTCCAGAGTTGCAGGGCTGGACAAAGCTCTTTTGTGGCCCCAAGCAGAATATTTTGGGGGGCTCCTTGGAGATACCATGTTTAATATGTTTAAAACCCGAAAATCAATAATAAAATGTTGGTATAATGCAAACTCAACACTTCCTTCATCTATTTCTTTAAGAATAAGAATGAAAGGGCTAAGTATTGGTATATTTATTGCACATGGCTCTATTGCACTACAAGATTTAGTATTCAGCAGCTTGATGGAGGCACAGTGACTGGTAGAGTCATGAAACCAGAGAGATTTTCGTCTCCTTTTAATCCTGTTACTGCAGTGTTAATGTGTAACAGGCTCCAGTCAGGGTGTGTGTGTTTCGGGACTTGATAAGACAATCTGTGTGTGTGTGTGTGTTTCTGGGACAACGTGCACAGCTGGTGGTGGGCTGGTCACGTCTAACTCTCATACCATTCATTCCCAGGCAAACTCCCCTTTCAGCGCTCATTCACTCTCTCCCCTGACCTCTACCTCGCTCGCTCATTCTCCTCCCCTTCTTTCCCCCAGTCTCCCCTGCCTCTGTCAGTGAG
>NW_023339984.1:1415246-1421166 GCF_004916995.1 Morone saxatilis | reverse complement strand
CAGACGCGATTGACCCCGCAGAAGTTAGGTCCGAACCCTGGCCGTGCATCAAGGACTCACTCCGGTATGTGCGCTCTACCCACTGAGCTAACCGGCACCCAATTTTAATTTTTTTGAGGAGCATAACCTGGACACCATCACAAATGACGCTTAATATTTGTATTGTGCTTTTCCCTTTTATTTTCATGGAGATTTGATTACTCTTTTTACATTTTGATTCTGATAATAAAGCATATCTTTGAAAGGAATGTCCCTGTTTTTTTCACAGTCCTAGAGATGCATACTTAATATTGACAGCAAAGTGAATGTGGAACTTGTGAGTTAACACAATACCACATGAACACTTGATGGTCGGCCTTTCGTCTTGTCCTCAGTCATATGCTAGGTTTCATTACATGAAACCAACTTAACATGACATATATGGGAACTTGTGAAAACATTCCAGGTTCTTCTTCACCATTAACAACTTATCTGGGAACCAGGATGCTTCTACTCTCAATTAATGTGAGCACCTTACCCATTCAACTATAGTCTACACATGCATACAGCTTATGCCAAGGCGTACTTCACAACATTATTTGTTTCTAATAACAGGCCCATGAACTGTCATTGCTCTGAGAGTGAAGGCCAGTCGCGCACGTGTCCATCCACTGATAATGACTTACTGATACTGATAAATGCGTTTATTGAGAAGCGATTAATTAAACTTTGCAATCTCATTATCCCCTGAGCCAAAATATTCATAGTTCCAAATCTATGACTAGTGTGTAGATTTGTGGTGATAATGATACAGTAGGCCATGATTGATTGATTATGATTTTTATTGATCCTTTCAACACCAACAAGTTATCCTCCTTTACACAGGACAATTCTGGTCCTATCTCTTTCCCAACTGAAAAGCACTGCACCGGATCAGAGCTGAAGAAACGACATGGTTCATCGGTGTACTGTTTGGCCTTTGCTCTGCATGTGGTGTTGTAGTGGCAGGGGGCTTGTTTTAGGGCATGGTCTTGCTCTCCATCTTGTCCTTCAATGATCTCTCTATTGGTCCCTTCCTGTCCACAATGTCTGCATGTATGCATCGCTGCCTTCACTTCCGTTAGAAAGTTATGCAGAGGCACAACAAGCCAGGACAATGTGCTTCCCTGAAAGTGTTTTCGGGATGTTGATCGCTTTGGTTAGCAAGACGCGTAACGGTTGGCCATGATCCCAAATGATTCCAAACCCTCTCCGACCAGCTCGCGACAGCCTGTGTTGAGAGATGCGCTGTTCTACAGTGAGTGTGCGGTTCTGCACTATTTTCAACAGGTTAGTCTGTCACGGGAAGCATCTATGCCACAATGCAGTTATGGAGACATTGGTGAGAACTGGAAGTGAGGTGCAGGGTCAGGATGTTGGTTGTCTGTTTCCAGGGGCATCTGCTACATGTGCATCCACGAAACACTCACATCAAAACTCTCCATAAAACGACATCCCATTACGAAACCCTGTGGCGAGCTGTTCGACCAGTGCCATCACAGAGCAAATGGAGAAGTATGTTTTGTAGGTATCGTGGATTCCATCCCTGGTGGGGGGCGGCATTTGTAGTGTTTTCCCATCCAGGCAGCCCAGCAATTTGGGTGAATTCCACTGGGACATGAAGTCCACTGACTACCTGCTCACTCATGCTGCCTGTGTCTGCACACTCACAGACAGAAAAATACCAAACCTGACTATACAAATGTGATCTGTTTTCTGCTTTAGAAGAAATCAGTCGCGTCAGAAAAATGCAACATGCAGTTGCACAAAAAGCATTACTACATCATGCAGACTCTATTTACAGCTTCAATACTACTGTGAACATAGATATATCAACATACCTTCAGATATTAAGACCTTGGTAGATGGCGTGAAGCGTTTCAGAATGATTTGCCGAGAGACCTTGTGCAGTACACCTCGAAAACGAAACCCACAACTGCTGAAGCTTTCCTTGCGATTGATAAAAGAACAACATGACTTTGTATTAATCATACGAAGAGCTTCCAGGTTCCGAGAAGAAACGAATAAACGAAGAGTAACAACAAAACAGAGCTACCTGTTGGCGAGGAAGCGCGCAGTGTGGGATCAGACGTTCGTCGATAACAATCACAGATAAGTTGGGCATAATCGTTTACAATTTCTCAAACACAGGTGAGATCTGGCAGGAAGAGCGAGAAAATGTTTGAAATCATCTGGCTCGTCCATCTCCATTTCCCACACAAAATCGGGAAAGCTCCTGAGCTTCGCTGTGATATGATTTATCCCCAGCAATCCTTTTTTTTTTCGCCGGCGCAGCATCGTTTTCTTTCTTCCACAAGAAGGAAAGGCCGAGAGCTTGCCAACACCAGTATCTGGTTATTTAGTAGCATTTATTTCTTCAGCGATAAATCTGACAATAACGATCCTTGTTGCACCTATCAAAACTCTTGATGAAAACAAGACTGAGACGGCCGTGCTCTGTGTGTGTGGCGTAGTGTAGGGGACTGCGGTCATTTTCGGGTGTTCATTTTTTTTGCGACGTCACGCAGAGTAAGCGCCGCCTGCTGTTATGGGGACTTTAGCTCGCGCAGCGCAGAACGTACGCTCGTCGGTCGTTTTGGTGGTTTGGGGCGATCTCGAGGAACGGGAGCGATCTGATTCAGCCGACTGCTTTCTGCCGGACGTCTATAAATCGGGTTTGGTGTGTCCTGGCCTTAGCAGATATGTGAATACCGGGAACAATAGAAAAAACACGTTTTTTGAGCGTTAGGGACACTGATGTCATATTGGAAGGATCTTTTGCTTTTCTCTTTTCCTGAATTGTGATTGCATTAGCAGAGTTTTGAATTATAGTGTTGATCTCATACAAAAACTAACCTCTCCAAAGTGGTTTTTCATAGACATTCCCACATGCTCCTCTACACTGAAACTCCCACATAACATGGTTTTTTTATTATGTCATGTCTGCCTCTTGACTCTGTAAAGTCACCATTAACTGTACTGTCCAGGGTTTTCCCCATACAATGTACTATTGACCTGATAAAAAAATGAACCAGGAACATAATGCCAAATTAATACATATAGTAACATCCAATAAAACAATCAGGTGACCTTTTTACTTATCTGTAAGACAACTAACATTAACCTTAGTAATGAAAAAGGGGAATCCATATGTTCTCATGTCAGAGAAATATGTAAGACAAACGTTCTTTTCATGAAGCAGATTAAGCAGTAGCTACAAGTTTTCACAGGCTGTGAGGGGGAATTTGCACTGTTCTGATGTGTGCTCATCTTTAACCTTTTCTGAAAATAAATGTTCAATTACATCATTGAGGCTATGATAATGAATTTGGTACACTGTAGGAGACTGTAGCTCTGTTGTAACTACAAGACCAGAGGCACACGCGATTGTACGGAGCAGGAGACGCCATGGATATCTTTTTTTTTGTTTTATGCAGTCCTGTACTTATGTTGTAATGAGCATCTCGTTTACTCGACATAACAAAGATCGTTTGCTCGAGATTAGACTATATATTAATAATGTGTTCGTCTTGGATTCAACCTAGGCTGTCACAACAGTTCCAGTCAATAAATAAACCAGAGCGTAAAGTATAATTACCCGTTAGCCTAGCAGCTAAGCAGTGGCTAGGGCGTTCGTGCAAACTTTGTACCAAAGCTTGTAATTTCATGGCTAAGTTTCGACGGAACCATGAGCGACACTCAGACAGAATGAGCGTTAATGTCTTATTCCCACACGCACAACACACCACACAGAGGGGATGAGGTGGCCACCCAGCAGGAACAGAGGTTGAAACTGGCTAGGACTGGACACACGGAGGCACAGGTTGAGCTGACTCAGAAACGCCAGGAGGGACCTGGAGCACTGAGAGAAAAGGTTAACCGGGGAGCAGGCGCAGGAAAATCACAAGTAAACTGTAGGAGTAGCAAAACATTCAAGAGGGCCCGAGTTACCACTCAGGTCTAAGCAATCTGGCGTGACATGGGAGGAAGACCGGTTCTTAAGGCTGATGTTGATGAATTGATTGACGCAGGTGAGCAGCAACAGGTGAGGTGATGTTGAGGCCGCACTGCCGGAGTACACAACAGGTAAGAGGGAGAGCAAGGGAGCAGGAGGGAGCAGAGCCATGCAGTTTGTTATTCGAGATAACAAAGTTTGTGTTTTCTGTCCGTATAACCGAATCAATTATTTCGTTATCTCGATCTAACAAAAGACTGTATCTCTGATAACTAAATTAATTGAATAATGTGTTCGTTGATTTAACCGGTAGAATGCTAAATGTCCGTTAGCCACTGGTCGAGGCTGTAGCGCACGTAAGTGCGGAAGCGTTCGTGCACGCGGCCACTTAGCTTAGAAGAAAGACGAACACACATTAATCGGATTCATTGTATATCAGAAGATAACAATCTGTTCTGTTTCGAGATAACAAAATTACATTAATTCGTTATAATCGAAAAACAACTTGTTATTCTCAACGAATTAATAAGTCGTTATCATATGTTGTTCTTTATTTTAAAAATAATTTTAAAATTGCAATCCTGCTAATCCCATTTTGCTTAATGTAACTGTCATCTGATTATATCTTTTTTCTGTAACTGTAATGTATTACAGTTACCTTTTTTTGTATCCTGATTACTCATAATCTTTATGTTAATTCCCCATGCTGGTTCTTATCTGGTGTAACACTGAGTGTGGATGTTGTTTAATTATTAGCTTGCAAATGTGAGCTTTGACTTCTGTCACCCCTTAGACACACTCCTGCATCGGTCTAAATCAACCACTCTGCATGTTCCTGTTACATACATTTATAGGAAGTACACTTCAGTTAGAATATTATATTATGCATTTAATGCTAATGACAGCTCATAATGCAGTTGTTGGAAGAGTTGAACAGAAGTAACAGGAAACCAACAATGTCTATGACCCACTTGGGAGGACGGGAGAGGAAGAGACGGACTCCGAGCACTCGGAGGAAGACAGGATGGACAAGGAGCGTGAGAAAGTGTGATGTCACTCCGCCTGCTGGGACCCAAATAGAAACAAAAAGAAAAAACAGAAGAAAAAAAGTTTGGTGGGAAAAGTCTCCAGAGCTGTATAACTGGAGACTGGATTATTGGGTCACTGGTTTGTAAAGACCTCTAAAACAACGTTGGTTCTTTAATAAACACATGATGTGATCAGTTGAATTGAATAATATATGAGGTTGAAAGGCTTTTTAGGACAACATAGGCCATGTATTGTAATTTATTGTAAATTTAAGTAAATATGAAAACCAACCCAGATAGGACATTCTGTTATAAACATGACATCATTCCAAAAGCATGTTGGTCAATGAAGAGTGTGGTACTTCCCTCAGTAGCAGGAGTTTATGTGCTCTTCTTTCTTGCCGCTCATGTAGACAGGATGATGTGTGGAGTCGGTGTGTCTGTGTGTGTGTGTGTTTCAGGTCATCACCTGACCTCTTGTCTCATTCCTGTGTGTTTGTATTAAAACCAGATTATCCATATGGGGAGGTTGGATCTCTGAAGCTGCAAAAGTCTCATCATAGAGAAAAGATAACAATGTAAAGCCCCCACATGATCACTACACCCCACAGTACTAAAGTGTTGGATGGAAAGAACTGCAAAGGAAAGCTTCGCCATTCTTAAAGCCTTACCAGAAGTATGGTCATGCAGTCATTCAAATTGTTTGTTAAGAAATGCTGGTCCTGCACGTAAGTCCTAAAATCACAAATCAAATCAAATGGTCACTCAGAAACGCCCTCTTAAAGAGACTGCTTCTTTCAGACATAAGGCATTCATGAAGGGCCACTATGAGATAAATGTTGTTGATGTTTTTGTATGAAAATCTGCTCTAGTAGAGTCTGAGACTAAGACTATATAGCTGGAAATAAGCAGAATAGGT
>NW_023339984.1:1414169-1415207 GCF_004916995.1 Morone saxatilis | reverse complement strand
CCCTCTATAAGTGACCCATGATATAGTTGAGTGATTAAAAATTCAATATGTCTTAGCCACTATGACAAAAAAGCCCATGCACTTTGCTGCAAACATATTTTCTTCAGAATTTGTTGCAGTATTGTCATTTATGGCAAAAATATATGCACTGATTGATTTGTCAATTCAGGGTTTCTGCAGGTTGCAGTAAATTCAATTTAAGATTTTTAAGACTTTTTCAAGACCATTATAAATGCAATTTAAGATAATGTAAAATAATGTTAATTTCACTAATTCAATAATTTTTTAAAACTTGTCAAAATCAGTTAAAGACATTATAAGGCCTAAAATTTTGATTATTTAAGACCCTATGGACAATGTGTTAATTATTAATTTATGTAATTAATATGCATCATATGTTAACATGACATAAAGCAGAGAACCTTTCATTCATGGGGCCTATATTGCTCCTCCCTATACTTCCATATGATGATAAAAACAAAGGAAAGCTCAGAACGGCAGACAAAGCAATATCACAGCATCCCCGGGGGGATTTTGCTTTTATTATTATGCTTTTATTATAATCTCATAGAAATACAGCAGAATGAGTTAACCAGTGACTCTTAATGGATTTTTACAAGTGCATGCAGTGAAAGTTCACCCCCCCCCACCCCACACACACACACACACACACACACTTTCCTGGTTGCAGCTGGGCGACTAGTCCAGGACAGGATTTTGACAGATGGTCCAATGGGATGCTGGAGAAGGGAGGGAGGGCTAAAGAGAAGGATGGATGGAGGATGGAGAGGAGGGGACAATGCTAATGGATGCAGAAGTGTGTGTGTGTGTGTGTGTGTGTGTGTGTGTGTAGGAGGGGAGTCATCTGTTCCTGAAAGAATGGAAGAATAAAGGCTATAAACCTCATGGGAGGCAAGAGGGGACCATGCAGTCCTGCTGATTCTGCGTTTGCACTTATGTGAGTGTTTAAATGAGTGTGTGAATTCACACACACACACACACACACACACACACACACACACTGCACATACACTACTG
>NW_023339984.1:1407648-1414144 GCF_004916995.1 Morone saxatilis | reverse complement strand
GAAGCTTGGTCAGTATTGATAATAGGCCTCTGCGTCTTGCATCTCTTTTGCAGCTTTGTGGTTTCCAAAGGTCCTACGCGTGGCAGGGCTTTTGCCTGGTTAAGGAATGTATGCACTCCTTTATGGTCTGAGTGGCAGATTGTGTTCTACATCCTCATTTTTATTCCATTGTTTTGGGGTTTGGTGGTTGGTGGTTTTTATTCAGTTGCATTTTTTGTTAACAGGAGACTGGAGTTCGCATTTTATTTGATTGTTTTTGGTTTGCTTTTGTTTCATTGTCGTTGTGGATATTTTAAAATGTTCTTTCCAGTTCGCAGTATTAGCATATTGTTTAGAAATAAAGAGTTTATGATCTTTGAAAAGCTGTACCTGCCATTATTATGCCATTATCATTATATTTTTTTGAAAATGGTCTCGGAACGACAATATTATCGTTTATCGCAATAATTTCTGGGACAATTTATCGTCCAGCAAAATTTGTTATCGTGACAGGCCTATGCTAACATGCCAAATTAAGTTGTAACCTGAACTAATTGTGAGCGTGTTGGCATGCTAGAGACCAAATCAGGGGCTGTGGTGAAAACATTCATTTGGAATGGGGATAGTTGGGTAGGCTGTGGTGGTGGGGGCCCAGCCCTGTGCAGGGGGTGCCAAAAATTCTTTCCAAACTTTTCCAAACTATTGGGATTATGTTGACAGATATTGAGATGGCAGTATGATTCACTAAGTACTTACAGCGGGACCCATCAGTCACTGATCATAATAATGTGAAATCTTTTGTTGTTTCTAAATCTGGGCCTCCTGCAACTCTTCAGTGCTTCATTATAATGATTTTTTGTCACATTTTACTTTGGATTCATTGTGCATCCCTAGAAATAAGGTGTTATTTACTGATTGTTTCACAGCGGTTAGGTTCTAAAGCACAAATAAACATGCACCAAATAAACAAACCGCTGCACCAGCCTGCAGCGCCTGATTTGGTCTGAATACCGCCTTAGTTTGGTTTTCTATCTTCCCGCCCTTAAATGTTTGAGTAATTTGTAATGTTTTGAAACCAAGTAGGTCAGACTTCCTGCTCAGCAGTGTTACTTCATCTTATTTCATCTTGTTCTACACATAGCATTTCATTGCTTTTTGAATTTGAACAGTTTTTATGGTTTAACACTCTTAAAAAGTCTTTAATAACTCAGTGTTGTTGGTTTGTTTTTAAAATTCAGTGCAATAATATAAAGTTAGAAAGCACTACCCCACCCCCTTAAACAAATGGCCTGGCTTTTAGTCTGTTGCTGAAAAGCTCTCTTGCTAAGCTGCTACAAAGTCAAAAACGACACTGTACTGTGGGTTATCGGTCGGGTTGAGCAAGCCCTGATTTCATGTGCGTGTGTGTGTGTGTGCGTGCAGTTTGAACATATGGCTATAGCCTTCTCTGTCAGTTGTTTACATCTGTTCTGTGTCATTAAATGAGACTGTGTTCATGCATGTTAGTGCTCTGTGTGTGTGTGTGTGTGTGTGTGCGTTCACCCCCCGTGTTTTATTTCCTCTGCGCTCTGCGGATGTGGGCTGCTTGTTCACTCAGTCTTCACTTCTGCTTTGTCTGTCGTCTTCTGTGTGTCCTCACTGCTGTGCCTTTCTGATTGCCCCACACTTTCTGTCAGCCAACATGTTTCCATCCAGCCGTCAAGCTACTTTTTAAAGGACCTTTGTTGGAAATGTCACAGAAAAAAAAAGCCAGAAAGATATTCATGGGGAAACTGGAAGGAGTCTTTCATTAACTGATAAATACTGGACACGTTGTTGGTGTCAGCTAATGAATGGCATGGCTTGTATAATTATAGGATGAAGCTCCCCTAGCACAGAGCACATCTTCATGCATTGTTCCATTAACAGAGACCAGAAGTCAGTTCTTCAGTCCAACTGAGGGTAGATGAGGCTGCAGTATGCTCTATTCTTTTGCTTTAATTTATAGTTTTAGTTTCATTTCTCTCATGTCTCTCTGTCTGAAACCTGCTGGTGTGTTTTCTTTGTCGGAGCACAGCAGCTGGTGGGGAGGGGGAATCCTTCCTCAGTCCCATGGGAGGTAACCAGAGTCAAGGCAAAGACACAGACAGGGAGGCTGTATGACAACACTGCCAGTCTGCCAACATGCATATACTGTGCCATACATAGCCTGGTCTGCAGTCTGCATGTGTGTATGTCTGTGGAGGAGGGAGCATTGCTCAGGCCACTGTTACCATAGCCATTGTTCCTTAGGTACTGAGTAATGAGATGGAAGCCATGTTGTCAGGCAACTGGATGTTCGGAGCATTGAGCTAGTTTAAGGTGTGAAGGTGTCCATGCTCAACCAGCTATCAGCTGATGGAGACAGCAGTCTGTATGGGGAGTTGCATATGTTGCATCACATCAGACTCTTGAGTGAGATTGCATTCATAAGCTAACCTCTAAATAGGGAAGTCCTTAATCCCAGCCTGTATGCTTTTTTGTTGTTCTTTATTGAACTGCATTAAGTGTTAAAGCACTGTTTTCCTACGGTCTACGTCATATCACGCTCACACATTTAAATTTACACCCACTCAATTTTATTCCCATCAGTTTTCTCACCTGCTTATTCTGTTCACAGTTGTGGGAGCTGGAGCCCATCTCAGCTCACACTGAGTACTGGGCATGTACACCTGGACAGGTGTAAACACCAACCATGTTTAAAGTAGGGCTGCAGTTATTCATAATCAACGTATGCTGACTCATTTCTTAATGTTTGCTCTGTAAAAGGCCAGCATTGTGGGGCAGGACCTTTCTGCGTGAAGTTTGCATGTTCTCCCAGTGTTTGTGTGGGTTTCTGGTTTCCCCTACCATCAAAACATGTATATGAGGTTCATTCATATATAACATTTTACATTGTATTTATTTAATTTTAATTTTCTGTTCTTTCTATCAACTAAACATTGCAGCTCGAATTAAAATCATTATGAAGGCTTGATAATGAAAACAGGGTAATACAACTGCTGCTTTTATTAAAGTGTATATATAATCAAATTATCCAATTTTACTCGTGGTAGGAAATGGAGCTCATGTTGGGGACTATTTTCTGCACTGGATTATTCCACATTTGGTGCTCTAGTGATTATTTGTGGCAGCAGGACAGTGTATGGGATTGAGTCCAAATAAATGACAGTGTGTGTTGATGGTAATGAAGGAGCATGTCCTCCAACAGTGTGGCTTATTGATGAGTTTTTAATAGATTTTGGATAATAATGGAGCTCTATGGCACAGAGGAAAAGGATACATACACATTACTTGATGGTAGATGCATTTATTATTTATCTGTGTTTGGAAAGAAAACTATAGCATATTGTTAACATTATACTTTAAATCTATTTTCAAGCAGACATTTTAAAGGAACTAAAGGGAGTGTGTCATTAGTTCCACCATCTCCTGTCACTCAGTTTTATTTCTCTACGCTGACATCCCATCTTTCTCAAGACATCTGTAAAGCTTCTACAGGGAACCAAGCCAAGCAACACACTCTTGTTTTAAACTTACAGTTCATAGACGTACAAGATAATAGATTATCTCAGTCTCAGGACCTGATTTAAAACCAGGACATCATGTGTTCCATGCAAGGGTCTACTTTCTGTATTTCCCTTATCTGTTGTGTTGTAGCTGCTGTCTCCTCCAGGCTCAGCAGGCAGCCATTAGTTAATGGGCCTCAGTCCCATTCCTCCTGGCTCTGTGTTTGTCCTGCAACACAATGTAACACTATAAGAGTGTGTGTAAATAATCTAATGGCGTGGAGTGGACTGCGTGGTGAATAATGAAAGCTGAGGCACTGCCTGTCTTATGTAACCCAGCAGATCCATTAACTCCCACTGTGTTTGGGGTCCAGATGGCTGATTCACTGAGGAAGTTGGTGCATGATAGAGAAGGCATGGGGCCTAGGAGGGGTTGAAATGGGAAAGTTTGTGTATGCATATACAGTTATTATAGGATTAGTGTAAGATTTGAGTTAATATGATCTGCTCTTTTCAGTCTCAGAGGATGTGATTGGAGAGAACAATGTTGGTGTAACCTTTCATAAGGACACCAAATAAAGGAAGTTTGGCGACCATTTTTAATGAACTGAGAGACTTGTGTGACAGATCTATACTAGGTATAGTATACGTCTGTCATTGAGCAGTGATGTGTAGGGAATTACACTTGTAGACTGGAGTCTTATGGGAACTGTGATGACCAGGGATTAACCCATGACCGTAGTCTGGCTAAAGTGGGTCAAATGAGGGTTGAATGCATGTTCATTATCCTACATTGTGTGTGCAAGTTGTATTAAGTGGCACTTTCTCTTGGGTTACTGTAGTAGTATTAACTACAAACATTCCATTCCTTAAATGACCAAATGCTTAAAGATGGTTGGAGTGTGAAGGTCTTCAGGTCGATTTTCTAACAGTTAGTTTTCTGTCACAATGGATCCTTCTTAAGACCCGGCCCATCTAGCCTCGTCTGTGTTGAAAAGACAACCACATTTTGAAGATGGTTGAAAGATATAGACGAGCCTAGCACATAGCATATCTAAGTACAGGAAAGGAGGGAGTTGACTGAAGGTTCTGACTGAGGCTTGCTCATATGTTATTGGAGCACAGAGCAAAAAGGGGTGGGGCTTAGGGAAGATCAATTGGGAACTATTCCCCTTCCATCCACCTTGTTTTGTTGAGTGCCCCATGGGTCCATCCTTGGTGCTATAGAGTTTTCTATATGTTACCCCTTGGTTGACAGCAGTGGTTCTCAACCTGTTGGGCCAGCGCCCCCCCCCCCAAAAACTGCTTCTGTCCTCGTGCAGTCACTCATCCTTTGGCAGAGAATACTGTTAAAATTCCACCCATCCTTCACCCATGATACTAAAAAAATCTTTTTGTCATATTGTCATGTTGTATTTATTGCATCCTCCTACACTGTCATTCTATTTTCCCATTTATTTATAGTCTAATCTAAATGAAAAAAAATAAATGTTAATACATTTTCTCTCTACTACAATAATTCTATCCAATGTAACTATAGCCAATCATTTTTGTAACCTTGCCTTAACCCATACTTGATTTAAAATAAAACGTTCAATAGTTGCAGTATGTGTGCATGAATGTGTCTGTTTTTCATGAGAGGACATCTGGAAGGCTAATTAATACCATAGACTTAACCTGCATCCTGGTGTCCCTGTAGCTGTAACCATTGAACCATGAACTATATTGTTCATTTCAGTGATGTACCTTTAACTAAATCCTCTCACTGCCTGTACTCAATCTGATCTGATGTCTAATACCAGCCTTCCAGTTCCTGGGCTCATACAAACTGAAATTGCGTAAATACTTGATCTATTTTCTTTTCTGTGGTGTAACTGGTTTTGACACTCCTGCAGTGTGCATGCCGTTGCCATGACAATTGCAACGCTTTTACACTTCCGCCGTCTGCTTCATCTGTTGGCCTGTTTGTCACTTTTCAATCTGTTGCAGTCAGAGTTGGAGAAGTTTCACCTACGGACAGGATTCCTCTGCCTTTAGTGCACGTTGGAAATTGAAAAAGCTATAATTAACGGAAAAAGGTTATGTTGTTTTGTGTGAGCTTACAATTCTGCTTAAACTTATTCCATTCTATTTTGGGCACATTGCATTGCCTAAATGACTAGTTACTCGTGATTTTTCCTTTTTTGTGTGCTTGTTGTCAGGAGTTCTGAGTGTGCTCGTAGTGTATATCCCCCTTTTGCATGAAGGTTTGAGCTTTGCATATTAAAGCAAAAGCTGCAGTCTGCAGGAGGGAAAGAAGGGAGTGGTAGAAAGAAGTAAATGTGAAAGATAGATAGATAGGGAGAGGAGCTGGTGTAAGAGGAAGGAGACAGACTGACAGACAGGGGGAAGGGAGTGAATCGGGTCTGACTTGATTTGCCAAGCATAATACATCAGAAAAGGAGAGTTACTCATGAAGTGTCTAACAAAACCATCTTTACCCACTGCTGTGCGAAGAAAAAACCTCCCCCTGGGCTCTACATTCAGAGTCTGGGGGAAAACGAGGCATTGCAAACAAAGGTGTTGACAAAAAGACAATAATTAATAACAAATTCTGAACAAACATAATAGCTGCAATCTGCTTGTGTAGCTCCACCACAACTGAAAGAACTGCCTTCAGACACATCCAACACAATCTTATTTACATGTTGTATCTTGTTATCTAGCTGAGTCACCTGAGTTTCTCTTAGTCACAACAGTATGTGTAACCATACAAGACTTCTTAGGAGCTGCACACAGTTCCTGCACCAGGCAGTTGTTGGTCCTAAAATGGCTAAAAAACATCCAAAAAGCTTCCAACACCATAGTTTTCATTTGTTGTTTTTGTATATTTTTTTTTTCGGCTTTATGCCTTTATTTGATGGGACAGATGGAGACAGGCAGGAAAGGGGGGCAGAGAGAGGGGATGACACGCAGCAAAGGGCCACAGGTTGGATTCAAACCCTGGACCG
>NW_023339984.1:1402611-1407548 GCF_004916995.1 Morone saxatilis | reverse complement strand
GGATTCAAACCCTGGACCGCTGCAGCAAGGACTCAGCCTCAGAACATAGTTTTCTTTTGTATGTTAAAAAACATTACAGATCCCCTCCAGACTCGTATGAAGACATGTATACAAAAAACAGACACACATTATTGTTCCAGTTCGATCATTTTTATATATATATATGATAATGTGAATTGTTTGGGGGTTTTTAAGTACCAAACAAACATGTTGTTTTTAAATCTGGAGAACAAGGTTTGTAGGACAGGACATCTCTGCAGAACTGCAGTACTTATTAATTATAGTTAATTATAATGCTGGTGTCACACATTTTACCTTTATCAAAAAACTGCAGAGTCGTGTGATTTGCATATTGCACTTGGCATATTGTGATTTGGATTAATTGTGCAGCCCTGTTCATGAGCTGAGCTGGGTGAGGGGTGAGGGCATGAGCGTATGTTATGTTTTGTACTGTTTGTTCTATACTGACTGCTGAACAACTGTAAAAAATCAATAAACAGATTGGTGGGGAAAGAATGAACATCCATGTTCAAATGAAGCTGATAGTGACCAGAATGTATTTCCCTGATTGGGATTCTAACTTATTCACAGTATCCAGTAGCAGTTGTGTCTCCATGACCTCCTCCCCTACAGAACATGGTGTGGTTCTCTCCGCGGTCACACTCAGGCCTCGTCACGCAACAGTCTCACCCACACACACACACATGCGCTAACGGAGCTGTGGTGTTGAGCTTCTGTCTACAGTGCCGCTCCTCGACCCGCGGTAACTAACACTGTAACAGGAATCAACACTGCCACATCCTGTCTCATAGCACACACCGAGTTGTGTTGTCATTGGCAACGTTGTTAAACAAAGCCAAACAGCATTAGATCGAATGGCGGGCGCATATTAAATAAGCCATGGTGAGGGTAAGGTGCAACTGCTAAATTTGGTGGAGATGAAAACGGAGCTAAATAAAAGTGAATATTGGATTGACAGTACAAGACCTTAAAAAACAAAGAGTGTATTGAGTTGATTACCAGTGCCTTTAAAGTGGGGCTGGCAGACATAGCTGTAAAATGTATTACAATAAGATGTTTCATTTCAGTCAGTATCGATAATTATTGATCATTTTGAATGATTTATTAACATGTTGAATTTAAGCACTTTATTTATTTATTTATTTGGGCACATGTCATTTTAATGTTAATGTTTTGTCATACAGTATTGTTGGTGAGTAGCTCTCCATAGTGGACTGCCTGTGGCTTGTTTCTTGAGATGTAACAGAGGCTGTGACTGACTGCAGTGATTCAGTTATAGGACGCCACGAGTGTATTGGTTATGTGCTTTCTAGGCATTTTGTATTTAATGCGTTTTAGTGAAGTGTCTACTGCCGATATACATTGCTGTTTTAATGTATACAATAGAGGCATAACTGCTGGGGATTGTGGTATTGTAACCATAATATTATTAGAGATACATTTGAAGGGATTCAAACTTAAAGCCTCTACATGGAACTTTTCTGTGCTGACTTGATGGTGCTGTGGACACAAGCGGTAGTGTTTCCACCGCCTGTTTCATCCCATTTATGTGAATCTGAGTAAATCTGACTGGGTGGCAGGCATTAGGAATAACTATATAGAAATAGCCAATCTTCTCTCTGATGGTCTTGTTTGTTCATGTAGGTCATATAGAGGCATCATGAGGTTTGTTTCATAACCAGTTAAAAACTCCTTCTGGTACGTTTAGATATAGAAATGAATATAGCTTAATATTACAAAAGGTTTTGTAAATGGCGGTATTGAGTTCCACCCATTGTGCACTCCCTGTGAGTGAGTCAGTGATTTCTGGTTTGCAGAGACAGGTCTTTCCCAGCAGTCCCTTCAGCCCTGTGGATTCAAACCTTTTTGTTGAGTCACACCTCTCGGGGGTGGGGGGGGGTTGTTGTCTTGGCATCTACATGGTCGGCCTCTTTGTTTTTCTCCTCCTTTGTCCATGCTCTCCTGCTGGTATTATATGTGCCTTACTCATTCACCCCACCTCTCCTTCTATACCTTTTTTTTTATTTTTTAGGAACCTCACCTCCTTCTGCAGAATGTGATATGAGTAGAGCCTCATTTTGAGAACACACAAAACACGCCTCTGTACACGCAGGGAGGCCCAGGGTCCCCCCTTTCTTCTGTTTCAGTGTCACGCTGAGGGCTGAGTGGAGTCTGTGTGTTTCTTGGCTGAGTGACCTGGAATACGTTTTCAAGCTTGCTGCTTCTGGAATTGGCTTCGTTGATGCTTCATCAACACAGCTTGTGAGATGAGATGGAGAAACAACTTCAATAAACACACACTAATTAGGAAAACTTTGAAATGTATATGGGATATCTGTAAAATCAGAGTAGAGGGGGACTTTTAGAAGCTGCTGTGTACCTCACCAGGATGTTAAAGAGGTCTTTTCTCCTGATTACTAGGGTTGAGCAAGAAACTTTTTTTTTTGTCTTTCTCCAGTTGTGTTCACGTTCATCAGCTGTCACATAGATCCCTTTTTCTTTTTCTTTTCACTTTATCTCATGGAAAAATACTGACTCCTAATGCCTTCATCATGCGCCTTAGAACTCAGTCACCACCCTTAAGCAGGTGAGCCATTTAGAAACTTGATATCCTCTCATTTCTGAAGGGATTTCTTGGGTGAGTGTGACGGAACACAATAGAATGCAAAAGCCCCGCAGTAAATACTACCTATTTTAGGCTTACAATTTTTTAGTTTGTGCTAAAGGAGTTGATTAAATTGTGGGTGCTTTTGAAGCAGTATTGAAAGTTGTTACTGGTATTTTGCCCACTCCCCCTATGAGAGATACTCAAAGGCTCTTTACACTTGAACAGTACCAGGTAGCAGGAAGGCACCATTGCTTATGTATTCACATACCTGGTAGTAAAGAAATGAAGGACTGGCTTTGGTATCGGCAGATAGACATTATATGACTTGAATTGCAGCCCAAAAAACATGCAGCATGCTGCTGCCTTAAGGTTGATAAAAGCAGGACAAAGGTGACCTTGCGAGGCAGCTGGACTCACAAAATCACGTGAGAATTTATCTTGCCAGGGTAGAATCTATGCCTTTGTGTCCAAACCACAGTGGCTCGGACCAGTCAGCGCCCTATGGGGAAGTACTGGCAGCTATAGCATGAGTTATGTGCGTGATTTAACACTAGGGGTGTGTGTGTGTGAGTGTGTGAGAAGGACTGCTAAAGAGGTAAGCGTCAATGCTGCTACAGTAGTATCAGTTAGGTTAGGACAGGACTGCATTTCTTCCTTGAAATAAGAGTAAAGAACAGCACTAAAGGCATTTCAGTAAGAGTTTGACTATGTTATAAGGTTCGGTGATCTGATTGGTTAAAGCTTGCCCCTGATGGACGGTGATAGAAAAATGGTTCATCCTATAACCTGCTTTGTATTTTTTTTAAAGTGCCTACCCTTTTCCAAACACTTGGAATCCCCAGATGGATCTGTGTAACAAATAATCTGGTGCAGTCAGGTTTGGACAGAGGCCTGTCAGGTGTATTCAGGTATTGGATGCTTCTGAATCACAAAGATGTTCTGGTGTGCAGAGCTCCATTGTTAACGTGCCTCTCCTAGCACCAAAATGTGTCAGTGATGCAATCTGTATCTCCTTTGTGACTTTATTGTCCACATTATGCTGGCGAGCTGCTGATGCATCAAACCACACCCAATCACAAACCACACCTGGTTTTCACCATAGCAACAAGAATTTGATCAGTTAAATGTCTGTATTGGTGTATTGGTATAAGGGTCATTGAACATCACATAAGGTGAGGACTAGCTTCTTATGGTACTGACAGTTACAGGGGCAGTCTTGTGGCTTGGAAAGGTAATGAGATTTACAAACAGATTAGTGTTTTAAGTGACTTGGACAGTACACAGCAGTTTGTGCAGGCGTGGAAGTTCTACTGTCTTATAATGAAGACTTGGAGACCTTTTTAACACCTCCCTTTTAGAACGGCAAATCTGTCTTATCATTAAAGCAAGTGCTGTACTATCAGTCTGCATGATGTCTAACTGGGAGAATAGTATCCAAAGCTTTTTAAAAAATGGTCTCAGTTGTAAAATGAAGTGAGACTTTGGGACAGCAGTGTAAAGACTTGAGGCCTGAGTGAGGCCCCAGGTTATGCAATACTGGAATATGACACTGTTGTTACCTCTTTGTTTTTTGACAATGAATTTGCATGTACAATGTACTGATGGGGGTTTCCTTGTGTGTTAAGAGACTTTACAAAAGTCCTGCTCACCAGTGTGTCATAAGTTGTAGAGGTCATTGGGTCAGCTGTGATGTAAGGGTCTGAAGTGGATCCTCCTCCATCACATCCTGACCTGTAATTAGACACAGTGCTCTGCTCTGAAGCAAATCCTACTTGTTCTGCTGATCCTTTGAAATCCTGTTTAGGCACTGTTCAGGGCTGTGTGAGCCTTAATACACCTTCCCTTCTCCTTTTGTTTAAAAGTTTGTAAAGGTTAAACATTTACAGTAATTGAAGTTTGCCTTAACTACCTCTATAAGAGATCTAATAATCATTTCAGTTTCAATTTTATCCTGACAAAACAATCCTAACTCAATGTCTATTATCCTTTTTTTTGCCTATGTCACATGGTTTTCATCAGCAGATAAAACTTGCTCAGTTGTCGTGGAGACTGATCTCTAGATATGCAAACTCAGTAGCTGTTAATATCTCCCATAGCACTTTTTGTCAACAGATCCGTCTTCATGACAACAGAGAAAACTTCATCCGCTGATGAAGACTGTGTGACGCACTTGAAAGGTCTTTTTTTTTTTGCCTTTTCATGCCTTTATTAGATAGGGACAGCTGAACACAGACAGGAAAGGTGGGTAGAGAGAGAGGGGATGACACGCAGCAAAGGGCTGCAGGTCGGATTCAAACCCGGGCCGCTG
>NW_023339984.1:1393344-1402511 GCF_004916995.1 Morone saxatilis | reverse complement strand
CACACACACACACACACATAGCTATTTCCACCCCCACCTATTGTTCAAACAGCTCCCCTCCAGCTATGGGACAGTGAAGACGGGGAGAGATCAGGCTTTAGAGCTGCCGTACAGAATCTAGTCACTCTCATATTTACTGTGTATGTATAGAAAATACACACATTGAACTACATGGCTGTATTTATTAAGATCATGTGAAATGATCCTGATAATGAAACACTTAGTTTAACGTGGAACATGGCTTAGTAGTATGTATCTATCTGCTTTATTGAACACATAGACCTCACTTCCCTTTGTTTTCTGCTGTTCTTATTCTGTCCATTTATAATTAGATATTTAAGAGATCAGGAATAGGTTGGTTTTGGCCTCTTTTTTTCCTTTTGTTTGTTGAAGTAGTCAATAGTTTGTAGCTTGATTGCAACCAACAATTATTTCCATTATTGATAAATCTTTTTTGATTAACAGTTTGGTATCAAACGGTCAAAAAAATGTGAAAAATGTCTGACTTCTTCTTGAAATCTTCTTGAAAAAAAATCTTGAAATTGCTTTTCTGTCTAACAAAACCCCCACATATTTACTTTATTATCACATAAGACAAAGAAAACCTGCTAATTCTTTAATTTTTTTGAGTAAAATAGATTGATGAAGAAAAATATAATGACTCCCAAGGAAAGTCTTAAAAGCTTTCTGCCCCCAGTGTAAATCTTGATATAGAGAGATAAAGAACAGAGGATTGAACACTTCAGAATGTAATGGGAAGCTATAACTCTGCCCTACAGTAAATCCCGGATACTAAAAATTGTGATAATGGAAAAACTATTGATGCTCAGCTGTACGATACATATCTAAAGAATGAAGCTACATAATGTCTGTCACATCCGTAAATGATGCTCAGTGGACCATATTCCATTGTTATTAACCTGTTTTAACTGTATCGAAGCAAAAGTCACACATTATGTTTTCCTTCTTTCAGATTTTTTCAGTTTAAGTCCTCCAAAATAAAAGTCCCCATAGAAGCCCTAACAAAGAGCGGAACCGCCTCCTCCTGCTGCCCTGCTGCTTCCAACAGCGATCAATAAAGAGCCATTGGGCTGTCTGCCATTGACAGACGTCTGTCTCGTCCTGCTGCCAGTGAAAGCTCACCGCTAATGGTGCTTTTTGGAATCACTGCAGCTCTATAGGCAATCTATCGATGCTTTATTGTGTTGCTCACATTCCTTTTATCCCATGATGATAGAATAGAATTTAAGTGATACAGATATTTGTGTAGAGAAGAGGATGGGGTCAGTACTGAGCACGCCCTGTAAAATACTGTCATTGGGAAAGGAGGAGGTTTGGGAAGTAAAGGCGATGCTTGGAGGGTGGAGGATTTTTGGGGGGAAGAGACAAGAAAGAAAATAAGGACAGAGAAACCAGCAGTCCACAACACAAGATATTAAATTTACAGTGATATGAATTGGAGAAAAGCAGCAACAACTGACATTGTTGCTCATTTTTACTTAAAGTTAAATCTGTAAGAGTTACTGATTAATTTCCTGTCAATTGACTTTCAATTAGGAAGTGCGTTTAATTTACCAAAGAACAAAGATTTTCCCCAATCATGATTTAACACCTCTACTAAAACTGGAATCAATTTATTATTATTGATACAAATTATGTCACAATTATAACCTCAAATCCTAGTATTTCTGAGAAAAATGTTTCTAAATTAAAGGTATATATTTAAATAATTCTGTTGGCATAGGTAGTGCTGCAACTATGGATTATTTTCATTATCAATTAATATCCAGATTGTTTTCAACATCAATGCTCATAAGAATTTTCCAGAGCCCAAAACAACATCTACAAATAGTTTTTTTTTGTCCAACCAACACTCCCAAACCCAAAGACATTCAAGAAGCTGGGATCAGCAAATGTTTGAAATTTCTGCAGTGAAAAAGCTGTGAAATAGTCCATCTGCGCTGTGCTCAATTGGATTCTTTATGTACATTAGAACTGACTGGTATTCATTGCATCCCTTTATAGGTGGGTGAGAATGGCCTACATACTGTACAGTAACTCTGGAAACAGAAAGCGGGAAGCAGCCAATAGCAGCTATTTTTGGAAATGCTCACCCAGTTTGGTCAGGAGTGGACGAGTGTTTGGCCTCGCCAAGATTCTGTCACAGCAGTGTGGGTTCCCCGCTCGAGGCTGGTGGTTTTGGAAAATGGTGTGGATCCTGTCATATGGCACAAGGATACATCAAACATAAAACCAAAGTATGAACTTGATTGATTCCAATGGGGTTATGATCTCCATTTGGTCTCGGAGACTACTAATTTAGAACATAAAGCTTGCATTACAGGCTGAGGGCAAGAGATTTGTAACAAAAGATGATATCTAGTGGCATCAGGGGAATTGTAGGATTCTGCTTGACCCATACTTGGAACTAAAAGTCAGGGTATCTCAGCCTTTTCTGTTTTGATTTGGCCCTTTCTTTTTTACTTATTTGTCTCTTGTGAACACTCCAACTTTATGGAAGTAAAATACTAACTCACATTACAGTATCCCTTTTAAATTCATACATACACAAGTTTGCTCACGAGGACTGAAAGGATTTGATGAAAGTTCTCCTTCTTAGTCGTGTTATTTTTTTATGGCATATTGCCATTATTGGACAGTTGACAGATGTGGTGAATGACGTGAAAGATAAGTTTACAGCTGGGTTTAATATGGGGAAGTTGCAGTTACTTGATCACCTGGATGCACCAAAGTTCTCTTCTTAACAGGATCTTACATTGACCTTTTTAAAAAACCTTTTAAAAGGTCAATGTAATGTATTGTGGTTTCGTGCTATTTTTTTTTCAATAGCACGAAACCACAATAGCTGTGACTACGTACGTTCATGCATCCATGCGTTCCTAGTTTCCACAAGCAAATACGGTACTATTCCTTGGCATATAAATACCAGAGCACCTCTGATGGATCAGTCTAATGTTTGGTCATTTTGTGTGTTTTCAGATCTGTCTAAGAACCGTCTATGTGAGCTGCCGGAGGAGCTCTGTCAGTTCATCTCTCTGGAGACACTGAGCCTTTACCACAATGGGATGCGTTCACTGTCCTCCAGCCTGGGCAACCTCCAGGCCCTCACCTACCTCAACCTCAGGTAACCACAACATACACATGCTGCCATCTGAGCCAGTTAGCTAGTTCTCATTAAACTGCAACTCAAACATTTAATTAATACAATTATTACTTTAACAAAAGCCATTGGTGGTCCAAGTAAAATCCAACAAAAGGTATCTGCAGGCCCTGACTGGACTGTTTGACTGCAATGACATCTTGACTCCTCAGAATAAAACACAACATGCAATTGTTAAATTCAGTGTGAGCTAAATGATTCTGTGGAAGGAAAATTGATCCGGGTCCATCCTCCTTGTTCTATTATAGCTTGTGTTTCATTCTAACTAGTTTAACAGGTCTTAAAAAGTTCAAAGATAGACACATCCCTTTTTGAAAGGTCTGAATACACTAAAACTTCAAAGAACTCTGACAGTTCCATCTCCTTAGTCTCCTCACTTCTGCTATCAAAGATTTGTTAAAACTTGTTTTCAACGTTTTGGCCATTTCTGTCAGTTATGGTCACATTGTACACACAAGGACTTAAGTAATTGCTGAGATCTTGGACTGCAGACCATTTTCATATTGTGTTAATATTCAACACTGTAAGATAATAGTATGACACGTGGTCTCCCATTACCAAACACAGTCTGTCTGTGGAAAAAGAGCGTACAAGACAAAAAGAAATCTACACAGAAACAGAATGTTGACTCCAGCAGTTTTCTTTCACAGATTGCATGTTCTGCTGAATGTTGACAGGTTATCTGGAGTGATGGGGAAACATGCAACACATAGGGTGCCAAGTTAAGGGTAATTAAGACCAAAACAACCAATAATAGGCTATAAAGTTATGGAATATATTGTTCAGCACTTTTTAGCTGAATAATATTGTTTCCTCGTGGCTCTGTTGCCAAGTTTCATAGCCCAGTCCAGTCTGCAGCCTGGTGGTTGGCAACAACAAATGTATCACTTTATTTGGAAAATCTAAAAAATTAGTGCATCTAAAGTATAAACACTGTGTGGGGCTGCACAGTGGGGTAAAAAAATATCATGCAATTATTTTGATAGATACTAGGATTACGATATGATTCTCATTTAGCAGGAATGCTCATTTTTACATCACAATTTTCATTTTCACTGAACAAAACAAAACAATGATGTGACATTTGTAGGGGCCTGTACCGAACAAACATCTGGAAAACAAGATTTGTAGACAGGGGCCTTTCTGCATAACTACAGTATTTCATTATAATGTTTGTCACACATTTGACCTTTTTAATCCAAAAAATTGCAGCTTCTGAGATTTTTTCTCAGCTTTTGTGACTTGGCCATATTGTGATTTCAATCATTTTTTGATTAATTGTTCAGCCCGAGGGTGCACACAACAGTGGTATGCATGAAAGTTGTGGGTTCAAAGCTTCCTGGTATAAAGTTGAACCAATCAATTGCAATTATCCTTTAAAAGTTGCACTTCAGCACACTGCAGCAGTGGACTCGTTGCATTTCACAGTTAGCAGTTTGCAGGTGCACAGCGCCTCTAAAGCACAGCTGCTGTCTGAAAACTTCATTTGAACTTCAGTGTTTGTTTATGCTGGAGATGAAGAGAGGCCGTCCAAATCCTGTCCAAACCTTCGTACAACAACAGAACCACCCTGACACTCCTCTCTCCTCGACACTGTCATTTTTACTGTTGCTAGGAGACCAGAACAAGCCTCCAGGTGGCTGGTAATACAGGCAGCAGAAGTGTAAGCTCAAAGCAAATATACTCTATAACAACAAATATCAAAGACTAAGTGTAGCTGAACATTGTGACAGGCTAGCTAGTTAGCTACTAACTATAAGAAAATATCTAAAACATTTCACTTTTATGAAGGTTTTAAACAGGAGTGTATCTTTTGAAATCCAAATCACCCTTGCACCAGGCCCAGATGGATGTCAAGGAAGTCTATTTATCATTATACAAGATTGTACAATGAAATGAAAGTTTACAGTCCCTTCATGCTACACACATATAAAAGGTAATTCAATTTACAGTAGAATAACATATGAAATGAGCAAATTAAATATTAATAAAATAAATGCCACTTCAATGACTTTACTGTGTGTGTGTGTGTGTGTGTGTGTGCTTGTCTCCACAGTCGTAATCTTCTGTCCAGTTTACCCCCATCGGTGTTTCAGCTCCCCCTCCTGCGAGTGCTCATCGTCAGCAACAACAAGCTGGGTTCACTGCCTGCCTCCATATACTCCCTCACACACCTCCGTCAGCTGGTATGATATACACACTTAGATTCACACACACACGGCTATCTCCCACCAATAGCATCGTTCTCTCAGCAACAGAGTTTAAACACAAGCCAGCCGATTTCTGTGGTGATAGGAGGGTAAAGATCTTTTTAAGTCCCTTTGGGTTGTAGTCAGAAGTTCATACTTACGGTTTTAAAAATTAAAAGCAAGAGGGTCTCAAGATCCATTTGTGATGTAATAAAACATGTGAGTGGTCTTATCAGTTGTCTACAGTTTTAAATTCTGTCTCTCTCTCAGGATGTAAGCTGTAATGAGCTGCAGTGTTTGCCAGCAGAGCTCGGCCAGCTAGAGTGTCTGAGGGACCTAAACCTGAGGAGAAACCAGCTCACCACTTTGCCTGAAGGTATCGACACACTTGACCCCATCCATTGACCTCAAACCTCCTCTCCTCTGCTCATATTCCTCCCATCCAGCACATTTTTCAGTGCTCTTTGATGAACCCGAGTAACCCCACAATCCTCAGCAATGTCTTTGTCCAGTGATTCTTCAATTGATATTGAGTGCATCTATAACTATACAAAAAGATAAAGATATCTTACTAATACTGAGCTTTGTTAAGCCTGCAAAATATAACTGTAACACCCGAAGCAATCCTAGCTCTTCTTTACCATGGAATTTTAATGTAGAATTTTCAACAAAGTTTCACACCAGTAATTGTCATTACTGTGGAGCTATCGATTTTAAACAATGTCAAGTGTGAAAGTTCTTGTATAAGCCTTTTTCAGCTTAATGATCTTCACCACTTTTTTACCGTTAATGAAGTTAAAGTAGTGTTACGATATTGTTTGGATTGTTTAAATAATTTTCATTTTTATACTAATAAATTGTGTCAAACCTGTAAACCGAAAAAAGGGTTTCAAGTTTAAAGTTTTCAGCTTAAATGTTGTAGGAATGAAGAGAGTTTATAAGTTTTTCAGTTTCAAGAAACGACAAATAAAAATATTACATAAAAAGTGTCCCAACAATGAATTTAAAATTAAAAACAAGCCAGCAATGGAACTGAACATGTATTACTAAAACAAGTTTGAGGCAATGACACTTGTATATAATCCCTCTCTTTGGCATTCATTAGGGAAAAATTATTCGACTACCCCCTTGTCCGGGCTCGACGTGTCCGGCAACCGTATTTCCCTGCCTGTTGCTTACGCCCACCTCCGCCATCTCAGGAAGCTCTTCCACTGGACAAACCCGGCGCAAAAATGCCCCACCTGCGCAGATCTGGCTCCAGGCAATACACATCTTTTTCAAGTACCCTCAAACCATGGAGGCCTTGCAAAGAGGAGCCAGAGGAGGCTGAGAGACAACCTGAGACCACTGGATTTAAGCTGGTTGAGGAGGAACTGGAGTGGGAGCAAGGAAACTAAAAGGAGGGAAAGATTCAGGTAAGCAGAAAAAGATGAAAGAACCAAGCAAAACATTTCCACCGGTCATTTGCTGGAAATCTGAGCAATTTAAGTATTATTCAGGATTATTTATGAATGAACCAAGATAGTAGAATTAATTATTTTTTAAGATTAAGGAAACCTGTACTGTATAGCGCCTTTCTTTAGTTCTTTCCCGGGACCACTCCAAAAGCGCTTTTTAACACTCGTTGCCACATTCAACCTTCCACACAACATTTTCACTTCAGTGATGGCAAAGTCCATCGAACAGAACTAACTCATTAATCAACTCACATTCACACACGGTTGCTATGGCATTCGGGAGCTTTGGGGTTGAGTAATCTTGCTCAAGGATATTGACACATGCAGGAGGAAGCCGGATCGAAAAACCAAACAACCTTTTCTGATTGGGGGCGACCCGCTCTTGCCTTCTAAGAGCCGCCCAGATGTGTTTGTAGATGTATTTTTAGGGCTGTACCAAAAAGTCTGAATCATTTATAACGTTCAAATTCTAAATTAGCATTCGAATGTCGTGCAAAGAAAGCAAATAATCTCTCCCAAAATGTTGGACTATTTCTTTAACAAACCATTAGGAAAGGGTGTTTCATGGAGCCACACTTTGTAGTCTTCTAGTCATGAATAAGTATTGTTTACTGATAGTGGCAGCTACTGCACCTATTCATTATAGGATAATGGACTTATGGAAATAAATATATTTTTGCAACCACAATAGGCTCATGGGGCTCTTATGCCAAAAAATGAACGATGTGAACATGAGGTAAGATGGCAGGAGGTACAGTGAATATAGAAAAGGGAAATGGATAACAATGAAAGGGTATGATAACTAAGAGGAAGCAGGGTTTATCAAATATTTATAAACTCGTAATGGAACCCGTTTAGCTGCCTAGTGAGCCATTTCCATGAAATAGACAGCACCAAGGACAGAGATAAGAGAACATTTGACAGAAGAGCTCTGAGTCTGATCTGGAGGAAAAAACATGAGTCACTGCCCTTTAGACTAATAAACCACAATCAGTCTGCCAACAAGACTGCTGCTGTGTATTTACTTCTGTATGTGTGTTTAACTTAATGTGTGCTCTACATGTTTCCCTGCAGCCTGTCAGAGCAAGAGCTGTTTACAGGCCAGTTCGGGGGGCTGGACTCTGGCTTCAACAGTGTGGACAGCGGCAGCAAACGGTGGTCTGGGAATGAGGTATTACTGAACACACACGGTCATTTATACACTGCCCTAACATGTCCTGAGCAACTACATTATATTAATCAAACAGAACTGTGTACAATGATGCTGCATCGAAATATCAGATTTGAGGAAAAAATCTCCATGACCCATCCTCAACTGAAAATCGGTAGAGAAATGTATGTATGATGAAATGTATAGGTGATTGGGAAGCTGAGTAATGTTATAAACCAGGTTAATGTCATTGAACTTGTACACACTGATGTCAATAAACCTAAAACAATATATATTGCTTTATTTTAGGTGAAAACAACAATACAAATACAGCCTATCTATCTGCATTGTTGGCAATCAACTACTGATCAATAACTCAATGACTGCCTGTCTTGTCTGTGTCCAGTCAGCAGATGACTTCTCAGAGCGTTCCCTACGCATGGCTGAGGTCAGCAGAGACCAGAGGAACCTGGAGGAGGAGGATGAGGAGGATGGATCTCCTATGGAAGCTAGCAAGGGTGAGGAAGAACACAGGATAATCAGTGTTTTCCAGCCAGAAACGTTCCTGAAAAAGTAGAATTGTTTGCACATTTAGAGAAAATGTCCTCTCCCCTGCTCTCTGCAGTAAACGGAGCGGCCGAGCATACCGACTTCATTGACAGCATTGTGACGGAGGAAGAGGAGGAGATCAGGATAGATCCACCCACGCCAACTCTCACAGCCCCTCTGGTACTCATTCACACACTGATCAGCAGTTGTGTCAGATCCTCTTGTTGCTCAACATCTTGCCTTGTATGTTATCTTAGAACAGGGAAGTAATTGATTACGTCATTGATTTCTAGGAGAATTCTTCACCACCACAGGACTCAACCGTATGCAGGTAAGACTTTGCATGGCACTGCTTAGTTTCTAGCAGAATAAACTAAAGTAAGTTTACAACACAAAACAGGAATATTGGTTTGTGGTACAGGACTGAAATATTGGTATAAAGCTCAACAGGAATATTGGTTTTATTTAATTCAATTACATTTTATTTGTATAGCGCCAATTCATAGCAAAAGTTATCTCAGGACACTTTTCAAATAGAACAGGTCTAGACCAAACTCCTTTCTTATAAGCATTATTTTTTGAAGAGAGAGAGAGAAGATTTGTACAGGGAAAGGCAGTGCAGAAGAAAAAAGCAATAAAAC
>NW_023339984.1:1393029-1393253 GCF_004916995.1 Morone saxatilis | reverse complement strand
TGTAATATTACGTAAATGAAAAAGTCCTGGGGGAATTCCCTATGTGGGAATTAAAGATGTCCTGATCGATTTTAGAGCGCAAACCAGGAAAAATAGTTAACAGCTAATTTGGAATACAGTAATATTGTCTAAAAAGCAAAATAGAAATGTAGTTTATAACATATTGCAATAATACTGGTTAAACACAAAAGTGGAATATTGTCTTAAAGGTACATTGTGTAGGA
>NW_023339984.1:1378740-1392929 GCF_004916995.1 Morone saxatilis | reverse complement strand
AATGAAGACATTGATTTTAGCAAATAAAATACTTAAAATACTGGACATTGTCCCTTTAAAGAGTAACTCCACATTAGATTTGGAAGGAGGAAAAACCTAGCTGCAATGGCCTCTATGGCTTAAAGGTAAATGTTTGTTGCCACTAGATGTCGCAGTAGAGCAGCAGCATCTCATACCCAAACAATAACCGCTACTGCCGATCAGTCATTTTCACTAGTAGATAATCGTAAAATGCACATCAAACTGGACAGAAATAAAATAAATCTTTTTCAGTCTGTCCAACCATCACTTGGTCTAAATAAAACCCTTAATCCACAGAATGAGATGAGATAATAGCCGCAAAACAGGCGGCTATGGCTGCCATATAACATTAGCTAATTCCTTCTAGGCACGTCCAGAAGTATTTTGCAGAGATAGACCTTTTGTTTAACCACTAACAGCTGTAATATTGCTCGCCACCAGACTCCGTAGACAAAAATAGTAATTCTACTTGCAGATTGTCTTGACATCAGGACTCCTTCGAAGTGGACAAAATAAAACTCACCAAAACTGTCTTTGTTTTGTCTTTCCACTGTTCCAACAAGCACTAAGGCTGGTTTGATAATTTAATCACAGACGTAGATAAGAAAAACAACAGTTTCAGGTGCTCTACTTAGTTGGAAAAGGGACTCACATGCACTAATGTGCACATTGGCCAGACCAGATTTGTAAACAAATCACCAAGTGACTGCGATAACAACACATGGTGTCCTGTGCAGAGAATGACGTCACTCCCTTTGCCTGACTCCAATATGTGTTTACATAGCGAATAGTTGTTCTTGTTGTTGCTATATTCAATTTTCAATCTTATAATTATAATCTTTAAAGCGCAAAACAATAATATTCATTTAAAGCACTAAAAAGGAGTATATTGTGGAAGAAACCACTGTTCTTTCAGGTGGCAGATGGAGTAAAAAGCAATCGAGAAATATTACTGCAAGTTTATTTATCCTCTTCAGGGAGGGTGGAGGAACGACAAGAAGCAAAAGGCTTTATGGGAAGTGTCTCCATAATGACCTCAACCAAGGTCTCATTTGTTTACAGTTCTTGTGGCGTTTTTTATTTGAAAATCATTTACATATCCCCTTTAATTCTGCTCAGCCTGTTTGTGCGACAGTTCTTCATCTAAACTCAGCAGTGTGTTGGTTCTTCTGGTTGGAAACCGTGTACTCAGTCACTCCAACTGACAAAGACAGACAAGGTTTTATCACTTTTTCTCTCTCTTTTCCTCCCTTGTTTTACAAGGTCACTTTACAGGCTATTTGAAGAGCTGGGAAAAGTCAATAGACTGCAGTTCCCATTACTTACAGTGTTAGTCACTCACTGTCCCTCAAACTCTGCATGTCGAGTGCCTGTGGCTGCTGTTATCTTGGAAAGTTAAGTCTGAGTCGCCCAGTCCTCACATTTATTAAATTGTGGCAACATAAAAGCATTGTCTAAATGTTCATGTATCTTGAAAACTGATGAATAACAAAGAATGTGTGTGTTTGAGCAGAATAAGATTGCAGTAGAAGCTATATGAGCTGAAAGATTAAATTGCTAAAGTTGCTCACAGCATTTCTACCTCCTGCTCCTGTTTGATCACCACCACTTTTTTTGGAAATACCACAACCACTCAAAATTTTGTAGCCAGGGTTAAAAATGGAGTTGTCATCTTTCTGTGCCTCAGCAGGACAAATGGTGACATCCATGAAAAACTGTGACAGCTATGGCCAGAAGTTAACCTGGCTGCAGTCTGTAGAATGTGTCAGGATTTAAAGTTGAATGTTTAATCCCACTCACTGTGGCACGGTTAAACATCAATTTCCTTGTTTTCCTACTTTGGTTTGAGCAGCACTTCCTTTTGTCTCAGTTAGCCGTACAGCAAAAGTTAGTCCACTGGTAGAAAAGGCAGCCAGGCCTTACCGTACAAAAACACAACTTAATAACTTTACTCACTAATTTGATGAAACTATTGATATGAGGCAGTGAATTTAATGAATGTACTGTTTATTAGCCCACAAATGAGATAAGAATTAGGCTGAAAAAACAATAGACAGCCAAAGTGTTGGTTTCTGGGGACCTGCGCACTTAATTACTGTACAAAAACAACTTTATTCACAGATTTTGGTGACACTGGATCATATTTCATGGAGAAAATAGTTTATAGTTTTCCCTCTGACGTGTGAAAGAACTGCGATTTACAGGGTTTCCTGACGTACAATAGTTGTTGCTAAAGTAATTGCTAACTGTTGCTAACAGTAGCTGCCAATAGCTAAGTTAGGTATACTATTAGCTAAGCCCGGTTCCGTTGTCCGCTCGCTCCGCAACACCATTGCCTGCCAATTATAATCACAGGGAGATCAACAGCTAGAATCCAATCACAATCAATGTTTAACCCCACCCAAATTAAACAGTTAAACCAACCATTGCTGAACCCCGCCCCATTCTGCAGGCTGCAATGAGGTACTCCTTACACAAGCTGTGGCAAGCATGGATGGGATGGATATAGCTGTCTTACAGGTTATTTTAAGTTAATTATAAAATAAATCTGCAACAGAATAAGCCCACTCCCATCAGAAGTTTGCTAACACGAGCATGAAATCCGTCTAAAGGAAAGAAGTGGAACAAACTGGTCGTTTAATTATCAGACTACAACATAAGAATTGCTGCATCTCTTTAATAAACATACATCTACATATTTCCTGCAACATTTCCTGTCACATTGGGATTGGATTGGGTCACACAGACTCCTATATTAACACTTTGTTTGTCAGGGATTCTTAATATCCATATTTTGCCCATGCATTGTTGTCGGCAGCAGCCACATTCACGCCCTGTTTGTGCTAAAGCCCAGCAGGCAGCTTTTATCATGCTGCCCTGTTGTTCTGTAACCAGGATAACTACATTGTTGAGATTTAGTGTCCCAGCAGTCCATTGGCTACATATTAATATGTGGTGCAGGGCCATTGTTCTCAGCCTCTGGAGCAACAAGCAGCATTGTTCCAAATGTCTGAGATTTATAAACTGTCCTCTGGCCAAATAACTGGCCAAACGACTAACAGTGCTTAAACACCTCATTAAGCCTCAGATACTGTACATGATTTCAATCTGGTAACTAGACTGCTAGTTTGTTCCTTCTGACAGAGGAGGGTTTACTTTAGCTGTTTCACAGTCCTGTATCTCCTGTACAGACAATTTACAGTCATATTGTATCTTGGACAAACGGATGTTCCAGATCTTGGCTTCCAACGCTTCCTTTGGGACTTCTAAAAATAGAATACAGAGACTCAAAATGGAAACTAAACGTTTTTAAACAGACTTTCACATTGGAATGATTTACAGAAACCAGCCTTCAGAAAAAAAGTTGCAAGTCTGTCGAATCCTTTTAATAGCCTTTAGTTAATCTGGTGTCTTTTTTTCTGCTTCTCTCACTTGTAGCTGTTAAACTGCTCGGGGCCTGAATCCAGCCCATGTACAATCTCCGCCCAGTGTAGCACACAGTACATTTGGAATGACCTGCATAAAAATCTATTTTTAAAGTCATAGTGTTCGAATGGTTGGGCCCATTTCACAAAAACAACCATAAGTTGTGATCCGGTTGTGCTCTGAACCAACTTTGTGTTTCCACCTCATTGCTTCACTTTTTACTTTGACTGCACTGGTGAAGGTGGTTTTCTGTTGGGTTCCTTTCTGTATCATTTCCAAAGACAAGCAAATAATTGGGCTACTTTTAATGACAAGTAGTTGAGTTTGAGGCACTGATTGGGCTATTTGCTGTCTGTCAAATCTGGCAACAGAAACTTCACTCCCTCACTTCTAGAGGATGCAACAAGGTCCTTGGGCCAACAGTGGAGTTTACAGCAATGGGGACTGCAGTACAGGGAATGTAGCCAGTCTAAATGTACAAATAGTGTTTTAGATATATTCAGATCAAATTATTGAATTCATTTTTGCCTCATGCCATTCTCAAACTCTCAGGACCAGCCTCCATATAGATGTGGGCCCCCCAACGTCGGCTCCTTCCGCTCCCCTGTCCCCCTCCAGCCCCACCCTGGAGGAGCGGAGGAGGCCGGGCACCCTGCTGATCTGGCAGGAGAGAGAACGCCAGCATCAGCAGAGAGAAAAGGCCAGGTAACTACTCATTGACATTCTTTATAAAGACAATAGAACCAAACGTGAGACACTTTCAACTGTACTGATTTATTTAGAACAACAGAGTTTACTTCTGACGGAGGACAAAGCATTTGACAAAAAAAGCATATGAATGGATTGGATGCTGACATCACATGATGTTAGCAGAAATTTGACTATTTCCTGCTCTTACTGGAACACAGTGTGAATATGAACTTGTGTGGAGCAGTTCCACACATACAACTCTCTGTCAGAGGCTGCTCCCTACTGCCCGGCTAATCTCTAATTATACGCTTTCCATGTCCAAACTCTAATTTTGCAGTTTGCTGAAGTCATCCACCAAAACAGGAAGTCATGTGGCTGCTGCACCACCACAGACAGGAAGTGTCTCGGCGTAAGTAAAGCTTGTTGAACAGATAAACACACAGCAGAGCAACAGCTGAGACACTCATGACTTTGAGTGGCCGTCCAATTTATACTCCCTTCCATTCATTCTCACATTTCCTTGCTTTATGCTGAATTTAAACAGCTTTAGCTTAAGGGTGTGGGAAGTGTTGGTTTTCTGTAGCCAACAAACTGTGGTGTCTGTCTCCCCCTAGTGGTGCATCTCCAGAGAACAACTCCCAGTCAGGCCTCCGGCAGCGTTGTGCAGTGAGTCGTGCTTCTCATTCCTTCAGGAAATAGAGCTGAAAGGTTCACACAGCTGCACTGTGACTGATTTCATTATTGATAATGTGAAATTTGTTCCTTTTTTTTATTAGAGTGCTGACCAGATGTCTCCAACAATTCTACATCGCTCCAGCAGCAGAATAGGTACTACACACTTACTCTGTTTAAAAAGACTTTAATTGAATGTTTGTAAACGTACAGGAACTGCTGTATTATGAGGAGATGTTAATATACCAGAAGATACTGGTTTCTGATTGGCTGACTGCTTCAAATTGTATATAGGACACCTCAAATAAAGATCCACTGATATTTCCAAAGTATGAATGGGTTCCCAAAGAAGGTTAAACTGTGGGTAACCATAGCAACACCACTAACCATTGACACAACCTTACTGGCAGGGTCTTTTAAAAGGCTTCAATATCCAATCCAACAATCAGAATTTTAGGCCTTAAAAATTTATTAAATTTATGACGTTAATGTTGACTAATATGGAACCATTACTGATTTTCCATCATAACCTTTGCACTTCTTTTCCCCAGTATGGGCATGAAATAGGTCATAAATCACATTCGTAATGGTTTTAAAAAGTCTTAAAAAGTTCTACAAGTCTTCTTGTAATCTGTTGAAACCTGAAGAAACCTTGGCACGCACGCACACACACACACACACACACACACACACAGATAATGATGAGAAAGTTCACCTAGTTGCTCCTCCCTGAGCTTTCATCCTGCATTGCTCTGAGTGAACTGTATCTGCTGAGTAAGGCTGAAATAAATTGTCTTGTCAGCACATGTTTCATAATACATGTGGAACACTGACCTTGTTTGTTTCAGATGTCCCGTCCTCCCCAAAGACGTCCCCTCCACCCGGCCAGGCCCAGAAACCCAACAGTTTCCTGTTCCGCACCTCCTCCCGCAGCAACGTCAAACCCGCAGTCTTTACCCTGGGTGAGTCTGGCAGAAGTGAGTCTCGCACGATGCTGCGATCGCCTAAAGAGGAGAGACCAGACATCACACAGCTACGCAAGGTAAACCACAAGATACATTACACATTTAAAAAAATGTTGAATGGAAGTTTGCTTAGTCACATGTGGTATTTCTTGTTCTTATTATCTCTCAATAAATATACCAGAACATCTTTGCATCACCTCAAATCCTCCTGTGGCATAAAAAAATCCCTTTCAAGGGTCTTTGAAATACCTTCTTCCACACATGTTGTGTCTCAGCTTCTTCTCACTGTATTGAAGATGCTTATTATTTACGTAAACATCATCGTGGTAATCGTGGGTTTTAATAGTTGGTGTCCTGTGATGGGAATGCTGTCTAAAATGAACATCTGACATAATCCTCTCTTTCTGACGCCCTCCTCAGACTCTGGAGTCTCGGCTGAAGATCACTCTGCCGGAGGATCTGGGTGAGGCCTTATCCAACGGCACCATCCTCTGCCAGCTGGTCAATCACATTCGACCACGCTCCGTGTCAATAATCCACATTCCCTCTCCAGCAGTGGTGAGTCTCGTAAACTGCTGAATCCAGTCCCTGTCAGAAATGTATCACTGATTGACTATAATTATATGATCAAAGATATAATAACTACATTTCATCATGAACCTACACAACTGTGAGCATTTGACTCTAAACTACAATCAAGTCATATTCTCATTCTTCACACAAATGAACATTCATTTATCCCGAGTTCAGAGGATCACAGTCACATCTCTCACATGAATGAAAAAGGTGTTTGCGTGTGTATACGCTGTGTCAGAAGATCTCAACCCCATAATTAGATTTTACCAACACACAGACATGATTCATAGCTTTTTCCACCACGACAAGTATCTAGCAGACAGTAAAGCATTTATTAACATTTTTATTTATTATTGAGCCCACATCGTTAGACACAGGAGGCGCTGCACAGACCACATTACATCAGCAGCAGATCAGATATACAACTTAAAGAGAGAGAGTGTAACACAGCCGAGGACACACAAAACACGACAGTCAGCAGTTTCTTGATCGACCTGATTATTCAAATGTTTAATATTATTAATATTATCCTGTTAATAGCGCCACCTATGGTTACTGCCCAACACTGTTCATAAAAACAAAGCAATCATTTCGGTCCAACATAAAGAGATCTAAATGTCCGATGTTATTTCAGCCTAAACTGAGCTCAGCGAAGTGTCGACTCAACGTGGAGAACTTCATTGCTGCTTGTCGCAAGCTGGGAGTCCCTGAGGTACAGTCCATGTGTCACTATGATTCCCTGTCCTTACAGCAAAACTACTCTGATACATCAAAATGTGATGCTTCTTAAAAGCATCCCATTGAGTCTGTTTAAAAAGTAGATGAAACAGAATTCTCTACGTGCTTTAAGCTCAGTTGTGTTGCTACATTATTTCTGTCAGGGTTGGACTGTGAGGGTGTTTGAGGGCCTTTGTCCTAAATCGAATTACATTTTCAATCACATCACTGGCCCATATCAGTCCAACCCTAACTCTGCTTTGTGTAAGTCTACATTCTGTTTGTCTTCTGTTGTCTCTTTGTTTTAACAATATAACTACTTGTATTTTCCTCCTGTGTGTGTGTCCAGATGGATGTGTGTGTGTGCTCTGATGTGCTTCTATGTAAGCTGCCCGCTGTGCTACGCTGTGTGACGGCCCTGCTGGCCGCGGAGGGGGGGGAGACGGCGGAGGACCACTCCCCTCGCCACTCCTCACCTTCGCCATCGTCGTCGTCCTCACCGCTGTCCACAGATTTCCTGCTCTTCTACTGCGCCGTCATGGCTCTGCTCTACGTCCTGTACTGCTACCTGCTCACCTAGAGGACAAACACAGTTCTTATTTACATGACTGCTGTCCTGCTCTACACTACACACTACAACACACACACAGTACAGTTGTGGAGTTTGAGGCCAACACACACAGCTGCTCTCACAGTTGTCATCTCAGACAATACTCTGCAGTGTGTGTGTGTGTGAGCCGACAGTTGAGCATACAGCTTTTATGAAACAAACAGAATACACTACAGCTCTTCATTTAGCAAAACAGAAAGCACTACATGGACAAATACTGTATGAGAGCAGATGAACAGAGATATGCCTTAGCCTAGTTTAGCCTTCACTCTGTAATGCACAGTGTGTTTGCAGAAGATGAGTTTAACTGTGAGGCAGAGCTGCTCCACAGGAACAAACCCTCTCATTGGTTGAGACATGGATGGGCGGAGCAAAGGAACCACAACTTCAGTTACATCTCACTGACCATTGACTATAGAGTGCCAAAAATGTTTAAAAGTGATGGTGATTTGTGAAGATTATCTTGCTGAACAAAATGCATATCAAACCTTTGTTGACGACAAAAAGAGGAGTTTTTCCATAATCCATGTCCGATGGCTGTCAGTAATCGGATGTATCCATTATAACTGGCCAATGTACAGTGTTACATTTTGAAAATGCGCACAACCAACGCTCTACATCCAGGGTAGCCATCAAGCGCATATGAGAGTGTAGTTATGGTTACGACTAACCTTTATTTGAATTATCGATTAATTGATTAGGTGTTTGGTTGATACAATGTCGGAGGACTAAAGAAACCTAAAACAATTAAGCGATTATCAAAATATAGTTAAATGCTAATTGATTTGTTTTTGTGTTTACCTGATGCATACGAGTCCATAAATGTTCTCTCCTTTAATCTCTGTTGTGGTCTCCAACTCCTGGGAGCTAGTCAACTGTATCTGGAAGAGAAAGGAAGGCAAACAGCAAAATGATTGTCCAGACAGTAAACTGTGATGGACAGACTCTTCCCTGTCATGAGTCCGTAGTGTAAGCGTGATAGAGTGATAAATGTCAGGAGGTCAGCAGACTAGTTCAGTTGGCTAACCAGATGTCCTTGTTATACAGCCGGCAGGACTCATTGTTCCTGCTTGTTTGTCAGCATCACTCAGTGTGGTTCTTTAGCTCTGCTCACTAAGGTTTTCTGTGTTCGGAGCAGCTCTACCTCTGAGAATGCCTCTCATCCTGAGAGAGAAACTGTTCAAGTAAGCTGAACTGTGAATGTGACTATTAGCCTTGAGACAGGTGGTTGGGGAAATGTGGAATCTGGATGTTAGGTGACATTATTTCTGATACAACAATGTGACAGTGAGACAGATGTTACAGTGCCTCTTACTGAACACTGACTGAGACCACTGGCAGAGCCGGCTCTTATTTTTATGTCTGCTATGGTAACTGTGAGCAGCAGGGGGCGATGTCGCTGCATCGATCCCCTAACTGACGGTACAAACCCCTCCAGGAGGTTGTGTGTAAGTCTTTTTCGTGGTTGTCACTGGTCCCTTTGACCAGCCGACTCATGTTTGTATAAATGTAAACAGGTTATTAAATTATTGCTTTTTTATTTATTTTGGATTCTGTTCTTGTTACTTTTGTTTCTGAGGTGAAACAGCAGAGATAGTTTTGAAGCCTCATAAAGCTTTGTGAAATCAATCCGTATGCTTTAAAACACACAAACAGGTAAATAAGAGGTAATCAATATTCAATTATTCAGAGTTAAAATAACATTGATTGCTTAAAAGTTTTCCCTTTTATTGGATTGGGAAATAATTGATTCCCTCGAGGCTGCACACTGAACAGAGCATCAAACGACCTCTGCTGTTTCTATCACACGCTGCGTCTGGCTTTTTGCTCTTAGGAGGTCAATGTCTGAGACTAAACGCTGATTGGAATCTGATTAGAATGCTTAATTGACTGTTTGGGAGCTAATGTCAATAGTGAGATTTTTAGGATTATGCTGCTAAAGCCCCACAAACTCACATCATTTACTGTTTTACTCTTATCTAGGACTCTGAAACAACATTTAAAGCAGAACAACACATTAAAACGTTCTACTGAAACTAAGTCATGAAGTAAAAGCAGGGGACCAACTTAACTTGTTCATAGGGAATACTCCAGTCAATCTTCGTCTAACATTTTGTCACTGAAGAAATAAGCTTAAATATCTTATTTAGGCTTTTTTTCTGCTACTTTGAAACATACTATCAGAGGATAGCAGTATCAGCAGACTGTGTTGGTCTAACTCTGCTATTAAGTAGCAGGACTGATAATAAACATTAATTTGTATTAAATAAATAAATGAACCCATTATTTCATCATTATAATTATAATATATTTATTGGAGGTCACGGAAGGTTTTTTGCAATGACACTTATTTAATGAGGCTTTTCTAATGTGTGTTGTGTCAGCACCCCCTGCCTCTGTGACTGTACCCAATGTGCAAACACAGTACAGTCACAGTAATGAACCTCTCCTGTTATTTAGCTTCGAAAGGCTACATATGCTACCTATCTGGCAAGCTAACAGGCAAAGCTGGGTTGTCAGCTAGGATTAATACACAGCATCAAAGTGCAGAGACAGAGTTAGCATTGTTAGCCAGCTCCTGTTGGGTTGAGTGACCACAGAGAAGACCACTGAGGATTAGCCAGTTAGCTGCTGTTAACACCAGCTCTCTTTGATGCCCAGTTATATTCTAAGCTGGTAAACCAACCTAGCTTATTAGCTGCCTAGCTTGGTGGCATGTGTAGCCTTGTTGAACCAGCCTACAGTTGGTTGATTCAGAATGACTTTAGCATCGTTGTTGCTCTAGCTAACAGGAGCTAACCGGCTTAATGTGGTTGTATCACTGGAAAAACACCAAATAATCAAACCGACTTTTGAAATACATTTCTACAGTGTAATAAAAACAGAACTCCATCCAAACTGTTGTAAAAAGAATTATGAAACCATAGTAATACGTTTCACGAATGATTTCATGATTACTGATGTCTTCTCTTTTTCCATTCAATATTGAACTCTGGGGCCCCACGTTTAAAGAAGCCATTCTGTGGAATTATACTTTTATAAGTTGATTTCCATATTTAACAATGTGCACAGCACACTGGTTGTTTTAGTCCACCGTCCATTTCCTGTCCACTTCTCTGCTGTTGTTTAGAGGTCAGAACGTCCACTGTAAAACCCCTCCCATGGCTCCAGTTTTTTTATTCGCCTGCTGTTAAGATGAAATTTATACTGTTTCAATTCAAATGTATATTTTATAAATGGAACTGGATAAGCAACATACAGTAATTCATTCACTGGCTATATTCTTAAATATGTTAGCGGAACAGAAAGACTTGTATTTTATATTTATATGATACCCTTGTATTATTAAGAATCCTTTTTGAGTTTATATAAATCTATATGTAAAGTTCTTTTCCCTGCCGCTGTAAAGAAATTATTAAAAATGAACTTTGACCACGTGCTGTTTGTCTGCTCGCCAGCTGTCGTGCTTTTGCTTCATCAGCCGAGAATGTGATCAGGGTATCTGCAGCTGCTCCACTCAAGGGTCACTCACTAGCTTTTTTTCTTCAGAGAATGGAGTCTGTGTCACATGACCTGTATGAAAGTATGAAATTATATATTGTTCAAATTTATTTTGATGGAAGCATTCTGGTGATTTTCTATATTATTCTTATCAGCAAATCCCACGTCCCGATCCAAGCAATGTGTCCTATTGCTTTCCGGCTGCTACAAATTCTCACTAGAGCTTAGATTAAATAGACCCCAACCATTGCATTTGCTACAGTGACCAGCTGTTCTGGGAAGTTAGACCCTTTCAACAATAAAACCGTACATCTGTGAAGCATTTTTTAAGATGTACGTCTGCAGGAGGAACCAGTGGCTGTTCTCTGGGGAAGTTAACCCGACATACCAGACCAACCACTACATCCTCATCCTTGAAGCCTTTTTACTTCTAAAACAACAGTTTGCAGTTGTCAAGCACAGCATCTTCATTCCGGTCCATTAAGCCAGAATGGGCTCATTACTGCCCCCTGTAGACAACAGGGCAAACGCTGTCAACACCCCCTTTCAAATTTTAAAATGTGTATCAGATTAAATAGTAAAACTTTTAAATTGATCCCACCATGCAAAGCACTGCCTAACAGAGGCGCTACTCAACGGAGAGAAAACCTCTTTCAGGTTGTGGGTTGTGGTGAAGACAAAGGACCAAATTGGCTCTTCATCAGGTACAGAGGAACAGCGTGCTTGGGGGACAGAAACTCGTGTTATGTTTTGTTTGTTTTTTAAAGACAACAAATTCAGTGTTTTGAACACTGAGTCACTTCAGCTGGTGAGATCACAGTGTGATTTGGTTTTACGAGATAAAACACAGCAAGAACGAGGCCTGAGTGGTTGGCTTGGCAACTTCCCTGCAGTCCCAGTGGCTCTCAGCTGCACAGCTGCAGAGGGGCTGCAGAACCTTCAAAGTATTAACAGTGCTTCCACACCTGTAGTTGGATTCATTTGGTACAAAGCAAAGGGACGCACTGTTGCATTTTAGTTTTGTTCTGATTCGTGTTCACTGACTATTTACAGCTCACTGATTGGACACATGACCAACTGTCATCGTTCATCGTGGGGAAATCAAATTCAAGTGACAGAAGTTTATGCAGCACTTAAATGCTTCTGACGTGTACATTTATGTATTTGATGATGATAAGCATTAGTACTATTATTAGACTGCAAATCAACTACATTATCAATAATGACTAAAGCTGGAATTACTTTCAGCGTCTGTGAGTATGTGACGGTCAGCGGGACGTAAATTTCGTCGTCATAAGGTGACACTACGAGGGCACATCTTCATGTAGATCTTGATCTACCACGTGTGGAACACGTCCAAGCGAATTCACCTCGGCCGTGATGTCCACAGCTGTCCGTATACACGTCCACTTGGGAGTATATTCAGGGCTTAAAAAGGTAGAGACGGGCCCAAAAAGTAATGATTTGAAGCTTACTACTGTGGGATTGCTGATTGGTTCATTTGCTTTCACACCACAAACCGCTCCGGAATACGCTTGGACGCAGACCAAGACTACTTAAAAGGTTGTCTCGGCCCACAGGGGTCTATCAACAGCTGTAAAGAACCACACTAACTGTAGTGGGTTCCGTTTTAACTGAAGCAAACAGGTTAGGTGTGAAAGCACTGTAAGACAGGACTAACACAGTGTTGGCTTTCATGGGATTTGTTGACAGTGTGAAATATAGAAGAACACCAGACTCTTTCTTTAAGTACACAATGTTCAGTAACTGGTGGAGCTGGAATCCTGCAACCATCCACTCACACCATTACAGGACAGGGGGATTTTACCAGCTCGCTTCCTTCATGTTGGTTTTGAATTGAAGTCTGTTTCGTGACACATTCAGAGTGGTAAAATTGTGAGGGGGCCTGCAGATATCCTGACGTGAATCCACTGTGCCCTGTGCTTTTAACCTCTTCAAAAAGCTCCTGTGTGCTCTCCAAAACAGCAGGTTTACCATCATAAATTCCAGCTGGCCCGTGTCGGAGCAGGTGAGTGTGTCTGAGCCGAGGTCAGAGCGAAGGCATTTTAACTCTGAAGGGAGGAGACGCGATAAACAGCGCTGTCGCCTTTCTGATTTTCCCTCTCTGCATCACTTCAGTCTGCCTGCTGCTGCTCACACACACTGTGTATTGCTCTCACACACACACTGTGTTTTGTCGAGCTCCAGATTGTCTACAATTTCTGCATACGGTCGGACTTTAAGGTTCACCAGTTAATCAAGTAATCACTACAGTCAGCAGCTCTGATTATGTAGATTGAATCATTTCTCAGATGTACCGGGAAATGTCAGTCTTTGTGGGTGGGTGAGTTCCTGGGGGGGGTTCAGGGGTCACTGAGGACGATCCGGGGTGCCCATCTTGACGGTCTGTGAAATGCAAAAAGCTTGAGAATCACTGAGGCAGACATTAGCTGTGCAGGAGGGACTACAAATCCATCCACTTTCAAGTCTGGGATTTAATGCAACGGCTATAAGCATTCAATAACAGGCAGCGTTAGTCGATCATTGTAGAGCTACGGAGGCCTTTAAGCACGACTGTCAAAAGAGTTCCCAACGAAGTACAGCAGAGTCAATCATCTCAGCAAGATGAAAAGGTTAATACACGTCTTTGTCTGAAACTATCTAAATCCGAGTAACGGCAATGCATAATGAAAATAACAAAAGAAACTTCACTACAGGCACGACATTAAACCTGCTACAAGGAGTTTTATGAAACAGTCAGTTTAATAATGATGCCTCTATATGAGCAAGACCAACAGAGAGAAGATTGGCTACCTTTAAATAGTTATTCTTATGTCTACAAAAAAGACAACTGGAGAGTTAAATGTAAGAATAGAAACAGGGTTAGCTCACAGATAAAGCTCTATCCAATCCTTTATTTCTGTATCTCTTCATTGGATGACGTTCATATTCAGTATGGTCACCCCAGTTTCTTATTCTGCCCTGTTTCCAAATCCACATATACATGGTAG
>NW_023339984.1:1378361-1378717 GCF_004916995.1 Morone saxatilis | reverse complement strand
TTTTAGTTTCAGTTAGTTTGTGGTAATCTGATTAAAATGTATTTAGGGATGTGAGCGCAATATTAGCAAATATATTAAAACAAGTTTGACAAAATAATCTTGACTACTCCTTGCTTTTTCTGGAGCTTTCAAGTTCAAGTCAGTTTCACACTCAAGAGTTAAAAGGTGCAGTGTGTAATTTATTAATTTTTTGTAAAGAAAAAAAAAAGTATGTGGCTGTTATAGTTTGCATACCTCTGTTTAGAATACTAATTTGTTCCGATTTAAAATAAAGATCTAGGTAGGTAGCATGTGCAGCCTTTTTAAAGGTTCAGTGTGTAACATTGAGGAGGATCTGTTGTCAGTAATGGAATATA
>NW_023339984.1:1377025-1378261 GCF_004916995.1 Morone saxatilis | reverse complement strand
TTTCCAGAGTGGGTTTGCTTGTTTTGGTTTAGTTTTAATTCTTTGAAAATGTTTCATTTTAGTTATTTTTTTACTATAATATGGGGTTATTTGTCAAGGGCAAGATTTAGGTTCAGAATAGGTATTGTAAAACAAACACATTGACTTAAAGTCATGCAGACATCCTGATCCAAACAGGAACCAAAACCACCTCATGATTGATGACAAATTTGACTAAATTCTTTGTTTTTGTTTTTCCAAAGTCGATTTTATTTTATTTTTTTCACTTAACTAAAATTATTTTTCACATCTAGTTTTAGCTTTTAGTTTGGTTTTAGTGAACTATAACAACCTTGGTTTACACATAGTGAAGTGGGGGTTTTGGGGGCCCTAGGGCAGTTATTAAGTGGAGCAGGTACAATGTTAATTGTGATGAACAATGAAAGAACCAGCTGATGATGTAGTGTTGCAGAAGTGTTTGAAAGAGCTAACAGTGAATGTGCTGCGGCAGTGGTGTGTGGGTTGTTACAGTGTACTCTTAAATGTGAGGGAGGAAAGTGAAAGTGGTGACAGGCAGTCGATCAAGGAGAGGCCTCAAATAAGAAACCAACGGAGTGAGAAATACAGGGGGGAGGGGGCAGATGGGGACAGGGGCCACAGTGATGAGCAATATTGATAACTGTCATATTATGGCACTTCACAGGTACATATCACAAACGTGTGTCCTATGATGTACACAATACTCCCCATCATTCATTCTTTGTCTCTCCTCTGTTAGATTTGACAGTAATGAGGGAGTTTTATATTTTATTACACAAGGAAACGGCATTTCCCTGTGTTATGCTAACAGGTCGAGCCAATATTTGGTTGATAATATAGTTGTGTCTAAAAGTATTATAGCCTCCTCAGCCAGTTACAGCCGCTAACATCAGTGATGTGAGGTGTTGTGTGAAATGAAGTGTGCAGAGGAGGGAGAGATACAGCGGGGACACTGGGACAGTTTGTTCAGGACCTCTGACAGACTGAACTGATGTACAGAGTCAGAGAGTAGGACAGTGGTCATCGTTTAGAGCAGGACACTGACGACATTTATTATTATTATTATCACTTAAATCCCTTGTGCTGGAGTGTGGGAGCGGTTCTGAGTTAAGTTTAGACGTTATTTGATGCTAGAGAAACGTGTTTTGGTGCTGTATTTTCTCTGGTATGTGTTATATGAAAAGCTGCTGTAGATCATATGTTCTGAAACTTTCACTA
>NW_023339984.1:1374322-1376926 GCF_004916995.1 Morone saxatilis | reverse complement strand
AGACCTATATCTCAGCATTTTGTTCATTTCTGTGGAGACACCTCAATGAAATTGTTATTTTTTAAAGTTTTGATTATTATTTAAGATCTAAAATTAAACACCTTGTCCTGCATTAGAAAAATACACAGCTAAAACAACCAAAGAGCAAAGACCAAGACCAAAGAACACTGACTTTGTCAAAAAGGAAGCCTAATAAGTCTGCATGATTGTTAAAAAATGTAAAATACGTAATACAGACAGAATTGCATAAAAAGTTGCTGAAAATATCCAGAAAACGTTTAGTAGCATTTGATTTGATTTTACAAACTGCCCTTGTCGCACTTCCGTAGTCTCTGCTTCCTCTTTGCTTCGGGACTTTCCTCAAGAAGGCGGTGAGAGTGTGTATGCCAGAGAAACCCTGTAAACCCTTGTTTCTCTACAGTTATCACTTGGCAAATAAAATGCTCAGGCTGTCCCAGGAAGCGCGCCCCTGGCTTTCTACACAGCACGACGCAGAGTTAGACCCACTACACATACATAGAAATATATATATCTACTAAACTTGCATCATGTGTTGGACTGAAACAATTCGCTTTGGTTAAATCTGAGTCAGTGTCATATATTATAGGTGAATTACAATAAGATTGTTAATACAATTTAATCTCCAGAGTTGAATCTACTTTACGTTTTGATCAATCTCGAAACCCATCGGCTGTAGTCTGAGATGATTTAGGCTCTGGGGGCAACAGCCAGTGTTTTGGGGCTTCCAGTGTAGCCAGCAGACATCGGGGCCAAGACTTCCTCTGCAGTCCGATTAGCAACTCGATGCGCGAGAATGACAAGATTGATTCAGCCAATCCCTATAATAATCCCGGGGATTATTAAAGTATTTCTGATTCTGATTCTGATTATATTCAGGTGTCAGTTTATACAGATTACATTCTGATTTACGGTGTAGTTGAAATTTGTTTAAGGCTTTCTTCGGCTATAGCTACCCAAACACCTAACCGACATACAGAATTCATGAATGCCATGGTTGGAATGACAGAAACACTTCATTATCATTATTTTAAATCCGATCAGATCTTTTCCATTATTCATTACTATACGTGTCCAAAGACAAATACTCCATTTCACAACAACTGAGTACATGTGGTTGTTGTCATTGGGATTGGCCTGGTTGCCCGTTCCAAGGGAAAGTGGAAGCACTGTAAGTCTGACTTAATGGCTTTTCATTTCAAGCCTGGAGGAAATACACTCCGACATCTGACAGGGTGTGGATGGTTCTGACTGCGTGAGATTGAAATGACATGCTTTGGTACAGAATGTCATTGAGCCCGTCTCATAAATGTGTTAACTCTTTCACCACCAGGTTGGCCTTTACATTCACCAACACAGTTTAGAAGAGAAGACAATACAACTATTAGCTGCCTGAGCCTGAAGATTACAGTTCAAATCTCTTAAGTATTTGCTTTCTTTTTGATAGATAAAATTGATATCTATCTCTGTGTTGCAGACCATCTAAGGCTTAATTACCTAGCAGACATTTTATTAATTAGTTTGTTTATTTTGCAGCACTGAAGCAGGTCCTGCATCATTTCTTCTTGTGGCCTTGTCTTATTTCAAAATTTATTTTATTATATTTTTTAAAACCTTCATTATTTTTGTATAAAATGTGTATTTCATCAAATGACAGGTATTCCAGCTAAGCAGTGGAGGTTACTGGTTTCTGACTAATTTTGAAATATAGACAGTAACATAGAGCTCACTGGAGATTATTATTAAAGCTGCCAGTAACAGAGCCAATAGTCAGATATATATTACACAGAAAAGTGTTTAATTCATGGCAACAACATTAGCATCTTACCTGCAGCTGCTCACTCTTTTCTTCCTCCCTCCCAGGATTCCCTGTGTTCCCCCCAACTCATCATGGAGGACGAGGGGCTGAGTCGGCTGGCCCACACTGTCCAGGTGTTGGTCGACCAGGCCGACGGCTCCCAGCGGGGCCCCAAACAGGAAGCATCGGGGCTGCTAACTCAACACAATGCTAACACTGCGTAGCTGCATCTGCAAATTTACCAGATTTGACAGTATCACACCAAAGAGATCCATCTCAGGGCCAGGGTTTGTTTTAAACATGTTTCATATTTGACCTCCAAACATCAAAAACATTGAAACAATAAAAAGACTTGTGTAAATGACTTCAAAGCCTTGCTGTGTCTTTTCCCATGCCTCGAAAAGATTGAATTACATAAAGGAATAGGTCAACATACACTTTCTTTCTGAGAGGAAAAAAGATCACTATCAATCTCATGTCTGTAAAGTACAGTGCTGAAGTCAGTACATGGTTAGCCTAGCTTAGCATAAAGACTGTAAGCAGGGGGAAACAGCTTGAGCTGAAGACAAGTTTGAAAATGAAAAGAATCTGGGGGTGTGGAGTTGGAAAGAACTGAGCTCAACAGAGGGATGTGTGGAATAAAAACTAGGATGTCTCTGATTCTGCTGCATCAATATAGATCTAATAATCTGAAAAACTGTTCAGCGCAAAGTTCAGCGAGTCCATAGGAATAAATGTAATATCAATCCTCTTATATAACTGTGAGACAGATTATAGAGGGCAGAGGT
>NW_023339984.1:1373300-1374293 GCF_004916995.1 Morone saxatilis | reverse complement strand
ACATTTCCAAAAATGTTAAATCTATTCCTTTAATCCATGGTAAAGTGGAATTACACATGGTCTGTACCAAAGAAAAACAGGGTATGAATGAGAGGAGGTACAGCTCCGAAACATCAATGGAAATGTGCATAAATGTCTGGATACTACTTTTAACAGCATGTAAAATGGCAGCAGTTATCAGCAGCAGACAAAAAGGCACATGAGAGACATGCGATCATCTTGGACATGGTGAGCAGCCGATTTATTTCTGAAAAACCTGTGAACGAGTGAACCTGTGTCTCGTTCTGTGCTGCCCAAGCGTAACAAAACGTCCTAAATATACAGGGTGTTGAACTGAACATCCTGCCTCAAAGCACCAGTTACAGTCACTACTGAAGCAGTGAATGGATACAGCTGTGTGTGTGTGTGTGTCCTCTTTGGCACTTATCACAACACTGACAGTGATGGTTTAATTAGCGTTGCAAAATGCTCCAATCCAAGGTGCGTTGGTTTCTGTTGAAACACTTCTTACCTCTGACTCATTCATCCAACAGGAGTAAACAGATCTGTTGCAAGACTGTTGCACAGTGTTACACACTGTTAGGAAGGGTGAAACGCACTGCTCCAGCTTTAGTTATTTTTTTTAACATGCATGCTGCGAACCAGGAGACTGGTGATGGAACTGGTGCAACTATCCCCCGAGTTTCTTTCCCCTTTTAACATTTTGTCTAACGCAACAAATCTTATTTTCTCTAAAATGGCGACTTCACCCGTACTTACCTCCTGTGGCATCTAGCCATACAGTTTTGTTTCTTTGTCCAGGTTCTCATATCCATCTCTGAGACAGCTTCCTACCTTAATGGATAAAGCACTTTACAACTGGCCTCTTATTCACTCATTCAAACAACACATATGTTTACTTATGTCATTTTTGGGGATATTACATTGACCTAAATTAATTTCCTGGAGATTTTCTAACTTTAAGCGTAACTCTAACCACTGGCTCAAATATTA
>NW_023339984.1:1365056-1373200 GCF_004916995.1 Morone saxatilis | reverse complement strand
TACATTTAACCGCGTGCCCGTGACGACGTGTCGAATTCCGCCGATTGGCCATAAAACAGATAGTACTCATATCTTCAGTGAACACGTCCTCACAACTTCAGTGTATATGTTCCACTCTCAATGAAACTTCACACGTTTTATAATAGTCCCGCCCTGAACACGTCTACCATGACAATTACTCTCATGTACTCTACTACTAAGATACGATTCAATAAGCTCACAACGACTTTCTCAATACCAGTCTGAATGACATTTTGATTAACTAATTGTGTAATTAGTTGTTGTGTATTGAGCGTGGGAACCGGAAGTAAGCGCCTGCATGGCAACTTTGATGCTGATTTTACATGAAATTTTTCATGTTTTGGTCCAGCACGTGTTAACCCTGCACGTGAGCCGGGCCGCCAGCCAGCCGGCCCGAGTTGCGTGGAGTGGGCGCAGGGCCCGCCCAACGCTGCTTGTTGCTCCAGTGTTCACTCTTTTAGCTCTGTTTTGGCCTCTTACCAGCTCCTGATAAAAATATGGCTCTTTAGTAGTTAAATGCTCCACTGTGTTCACCAGCTAGTCTCTGTGTCTGGTTGCTGTTTGGTGCTGAGCACATAGTGTACAGTGGGTTTTATAAGCTTGTTCTCTTAAAACAGCTGTGAAAGTGAAGCAAAACACTAAAGTTATGCAAGATGAAGAAGGCACTTCAACCAACTCATAAGGAAACTGACAAACAATGAGCTGAAACTGACTATAAAGCTTCGTAAAGATGAGTGGAGCTGCAGATTCAGCTGATAGTTCTTCCCTTTTATACTATCACATTGTTTTCTGTTGTCATTTGTTATGATAAATATTTCCATTCTAGCTTCCCTAACTCAAGCTATCTTTGTGAAACTGAGGAGCCATGGTTAACCTTTGTGAGTCTGGCCCCCTTGCAGATTTATAAGTTATCAGTAGACATCAGATAAACCACATTGTGTTTTTGATTTTTGTTTTTTAAACATGTTTTTGGGGCTTTCTATGCCTTTTATTTGATAGGACAGGTGAAGATAGACAGGAAAGCGGGTAGAGAGAGAGAGAGGGGGCGACATGCAGCAAAGGGCCGCATGTTGGAATCAAACCCAGGCCGCTGTGGTAAGGACTCTACCAGGTGAGCTCCAACCGCACTGTGTGTTAACTTAGTTAGAATGCAAAGTGTGTCAGTTGGGTTCAAGATGTTTATGTCAAGTGGACAAGTGTCTGAACCCGCATTTAGGACAGTAAATGTGTCCACTGAAAGAGAGGATTATTATTATGGATGGAAAAATCCACCAGTTTGAATAGCTACAATAGGCTTAGTAAGTCAGATCCAGATGGATTCAAACAGTGTGAATTAGGCCAAAGTTAGAAAGAAATCTCTGCGGAAAACTTTTCTGTATTGAAAAGACACAAATGTCCTGTGTCATTTTCTCTGAGTTTCTCTCTGTAAGGTCCTACATGCTAGTGAACGTCCTGTCCAAACACCTGCTTGCTTTGGGTTTAAAAAGCACTACTCTACTCTAATAGACACTAGAAGATTCCCTGCTTTTAGTGCTGAAACAATGGGTGGGATCAATCAACAGAAATGATGTATTTTATGACTTTATGAGAGAGCACCTGTAGAGAGATGAAACAAGGGAGAGAGAGGCTGGACCCAAACTGGGTCATTGCGGTTCAAGGTCAGCATCTTAGCCCCTAAGCCACAGTTGTGCCCATCAAAAACAATGCTGATAATCAAATAGTTCTTTGTCATTTATGAAACAGGTCGAGCATTATCTGGTTCCAGCTTCTCTGCTTTTCTCTGATTCATATCACTGTAAAGTGAATGTCTTTGGGTTTGGGGCTGCTGTTCAGGCCCCTCTGGGCTCTGTGAAATTGTGATTGGCATTCTTCATTATTTCCTAACTTTTTATTGACAAAATGATTCATCAATTCACGAAAGCCTGAATTGATAATTAACAATTGTATATTCTCGCCTTCATCATCAGCAGGGACAGAATTCATTATTAAAGCGACAGCATACACAGCAGCAAGGAGTTCTTACTTAACAGTTAGTCTTACTGAATCAACTTTATTAGGAGACTGAGCACTACACGTGTTGGCACCCACCTGTTTTTGTTTTCTTTCTTTTTTGATTGCAGTCTGTGGCAGCTAATAGAACATTAGAGCATGCAGAAGCTGAGCCCTTTCTATGCTTTTTCTGTTTTCAGAATGATTATTTAAAAAAAAACACCCCTGAATGCATTTTAGGCACACTTTGAAAACTTCCCCTAGCTCCAACATTAGTTTAACATTTGTGCATGAAGCTGTAGTTAATTTATGTCCACTGTCTGCGTGTAAATTAGCAACTCAATATTGCAGTATACACAAGCCTTCAGAGTATAGAAGGTAGACTTAGATAGGCTAGGCATACATGTCACATTGTGATTAGAGATCATTTTTTCCTTCCCAATAGTGTTTCCAATACCTGAACTTTGTGGATTGGCAAAATGTATAATGTTGTTCTGTGTCTGCTGGATGTGTAAATAGGCCACTATTTGCTAGCACATTCACAAAAATATCCTTATAAGGTGATAATATGTCAGCTGTTGTGTTTACAGCTTGTTGTGCTGCCCCCAAGTGGCAAACAAATCAATTATTGCAGCTTTAAAGGGGAACTTTTTCCCAGCTTTAAAATAAAACCCGTTTAAGAAATCATTTGATCGGTTTTTAATGCCTGTTCTGGTGAAAATGGTGAACCCAGCCCACCCCTCCAGTCGCGAACCCCAGGTGGAAAACCCAAACCTTGCAACTTTTGGGACCTTACCGTCCCGGTAAATTGGAAATGGGAAAGTACGCACCCGGCGAGAAAGCATGAACGGAGCGAGAAGACAACGCTTTTTACGGCAATTCCCACCATAAACGCACACCGGCCGCCCCTGCGGGTGATATTGCTTCCCAGCTACGAAAAAGTTGCCCAGCTGAAAAAAACAAAGGCACATCAGTGCAGCGGGTAAGTATAATGGGGGAGGAGGGTGCCGCGAAGTCGAGTTTTTTTTAATGACCGTGTTGTGAAATATATCACGCTCCCAGAAAAGCTGTCAGGGGTGAAGCTGCGTTGAGAAAACATGGCGATCTGACAAATAATGATAAACCCAGCGAAGAAATGGCTAAGAGTTGAAGCCAAGTTCCCCTTTAAAATGGAGATCTTTGAATTTGATTTAGCTAACAAACCAAGTTGCAAAGCAAATATGTATCATTGATTCTGATCAAGATGCTTGTTAAATATTAAATCTGTCCCATGGGGAGAGGTGCAAAGTCTTATTTACATTGTGTAATATTTTTATGTTTTTGGATGCTTATGCAATAAAATAAGAAACGCTTGTATGATCACAGCCCTCTCTCAATAGAAAAAAAGCCAACTGTCTGAGTTGCGTTGTTGTTTCTGTCCAGGTGGAGGTTTCAGTTTCCGTCCTTACGCAGATGGTCACTGTATGAGGAGGAGGAGGCCTAACTTCAGGACTCACCCATACCCCCCTCACCTTCCACCGGGGACACCCAGACACCCCGCATATGGATGGTGAGCTGCAGACACCGTAACCAATTACAACAGAGACTCTGGATTCAACATTAACTGAGTGATTTTCAAAAAGAAACTATTCACAGACGATGAGTCACCGTCAGCGTTGAGAAACTTGTTAGGAAGATAAGGAGAACGGAAGTTAAGTGAATTTGAAGTCACAGGCTGTTTCTGAATGTTCATTAGATTAGTAATTAAGGTTTTGTCGGAAGCACAGTGGCACTTACAATACCTGCATGAAAATACACTGATCAGTGTTTCGAAATGTTCCCAAATCCAATCTACTGTCATTTAGATTTTAGAGGATGTTTTTTGACACAAAATTGGTGATTTTCCGCTCCTTGTCTGTCCTGCTTTAATGGAAAGACTCTGTGAGACCCTTGCATACAATAACCATGTTCTTTCTTTCACTTCATCCCAAACAAATATGAATCCCATCATCTACTGACGGGTTCATGTCTACCAAACCTAATCCATCGCTCCCCTCATCTAATGCCTTGATCTCTAACCCACAGTTACAGTGTTCACACTGCAAGCAACACAGTCCAGCCAGTCAGCGTTTGACCCAGAAATGTGGACAATGTGCTTTTCACCAGTCAAATCAGGCTTTAGTGTTTGCAAGTTCTCAATTTGACATATTTTTATGAACCGAGGTTGGTTGAGAAGTTGATTTCAGCCATTCTCAGTTCTCTATAACTTGAATTTAAATGAGGAAGTTTCAGTTTCAGTGGTAAGGCTCTTTCTATATTTCAGTTTTTTTTTTTTCTTGAGTTAATCTTAGTTGTACAGTATACTTGGCACTTTCTTGTGGAGTCCCAAAGTGTTTAGAACATGATAATCATATGAATAAATTGTGTAATTGTGTTTTATTCAATTGTGTATGAATAAAATAATTAAAGAAATTAACTCGTTATTTTAGTTTTATAGGACTTTATTTCATAATAGAAACTCTTAAACAAGCCTAGTCAATGACTGCTATGTAGCCAGTCTGCTGCTGTTAGCAGTAACTAGCAACTATTTAGTTAGCTTACAGGTGCAGTGTGTTGAATTTAGTGGCATGTAGCAGTGTCGTTGCAGATTGTGCATTAAAACAGCTAATTCTAAGGTAACGAAAACATAATGATTCTTTTTTTCTGGTGATTATACACTAATTAAATCATACCTAGGAATATTATGTCATGACAGGAAGCTGCAGGTCTTCTGAGTTTTTCCCAAAACAGACTGAGGTCAAAAGTATTATAGCAAATTGTGCAGTAAAATGATCCCTGTCAGTGTTTCAATTATGTATAATGTTTTTTCAGATTTATATTACTCTTTTGTTTTACTGCTGTATTAAGGTTGAACTATTTTCTTTTAATATCCTATATATACTGCTCTGTAGTTTTAGCCTCATATTTTTGCAATGCCAAATATATACACACAAAGTAAATGTATGCCACAGTATGTGACCAACAGAAATGAAATGAGTAATAGTGATTTTGTAGTTTTACAGAAGTTATAAATTACTACACAGAAGGACAGAATAAGCCTGAGTATTGCACCCTAATCGAATTATTGCACATAAACTAGAGACATTTCAGTCACCAGTTTAATTCCAGGCCTGTTATATTCCATTTCTGCCAACAGATCCTCCTGCAAGTGGTTAGAGTCATTGGAACGCTTTAAAAAGTCTGCACATCCTACCTAGCTCTTTTATTTTATTTCGGAACAAATGACTATTCTAAACAAACGTATACAACCTCTAGCAGTCACATGGCGGCAGTGGCTCAGAGGAAGCGTGGGTCGTCCACTAATCGGAAGGTTGTTTGGTTCAGATCTCCCCGGCTCCTCCGCCCTGTGTCGGTAGTAATGCCTTGATGCAGAATATCTGAACCCAAATTGCTTGCCCCGGATTGCATAAGTCCATAGGTGTGTGAATGAGTTTTCTTGTTTTGATGGACTTCTGCGCATTCACTGAGTGAATGTTGTGTGAAAGGGTGTAATGTGGCCACGTAGTGTAAAAGCTCGGCTTGAGTGGTTTCGGTAAGAAGCTAGAAAGGCGTGCTATATCAAGTAGCTGGTCGCATTTAGCCATTTACATACGCTTTTAATCTTTTGTAGCTTTCCGTACGTAAATAGTATGCCATTTTTCATATTTAAAGTTGTTATAGCAGACACAGTGCCCCAAATTAAAAATTTTGCTTCACTTAGGATGTTTTTATACTACACTATAAACTGTGTTGAGAGTCAAAATGACAAAATGATAGCACCTGATTTTCATCTTTGCTGTTGATTATCACAGCCTTCAGCTACAGACACATCACGGATGTGACAGGTGCCCGTGGTCCTGCCCACAGTGAGTCACAGCAGACTGATTCAGACCAAGCAGTGTGGAAACAGACTCAGATCCCCAAGAATGAGCTGCTGTTTTATCAGCAGCTTCCCCATTTAAAAGTCACCTTCTTCACCTCTTCTCAGCCTCGCCTCACCTCAGGCTGATGAAGCAGGACAGCAGATCTACTGCTGGCTGATATCCATCTATGTTGGAGCGTGGGGGTTCATACCCATCTTCAATTACGTCCCATAAATGTCAGGCTGCCTCTCCAGTCCCTGCCTCGGTTAGCGCTTGGCCTCGCGGGGGCATCCGCTCTGACGTGAGAAGAATCGGACCGAAGCCATTTCCATACACAAGTGTGAGCGTTCATTAAGTGTGTGTCTTATCGAGAAGTGAGACGATAAGCTGGCAGCAGACGGTCCTCCAAGGCGGAGCGTGATGGAGCAATTAAGATGATAGTCAATTAGACCACGCTGCTAATTGACTCATGATTAAAGCCAGAGCTGATTAATAAAGTGAAGCTCTCTTCTTCTTGGCCTTGATAGGGAGGGGGTGTGATAGAGAGCCTGTATGTGGTGATGCATAGAAATGAACAGAAGAACAGCTGGACCCTTTTGTCACACTGTATGCTGGATAGCTTAGCACTTAGCAGTGTTCAAGTACAGCTGCCAAACTGCCTTTTCAATTTGTGTTTTTTCAACAGTCTGTGCAACTAAAGATGAAGTTCTTAAAGGGGAAACAACTGCCCGATTTTGAACTAATTTTTATTTTATTACAGCAGGGGTCTCACACTCAAATTGGCTTGGGGCCTCTACTGGTATTGTCATCTCATACGAGTTCAAGTTCTACAAAAAATCACATTCATTTAGATTACTAACATCATACATAACAAAAAAGTGCAAACAGCAGTTTCTTTACATTTTTATATAATTGATATTATTTCATCATTGTTATTATATAATAATTATATAGTATATATAATGGACAGAGGTTCCAGGGTCTGCGAAGTGAAGCCAACACTGAAGTGTCTTGCAAACCTGCATTCTATGTAAAGGCCAGCAGGGGGAGCTCCATTGGCCTTAATAAAAAAGTCTTATGGAGAAATGAGCCGACTTCTCACTTCATTTATGAGCTCAGTAAACAGTGTCCTAACAAATTTATGACCTATGATAGTAGGGAAAGATATTTTGGTAGGCAGGGCTTGCCAAATGGCCCTTGCCACACTTTGTTAGTGACTGAAAAATCTGCTTTCTTCCATGCAGCTTTCTTCTCTGGAGGTGCTCTTTTTCCTGCAGTTCCTGCAAATTACCTGTAGGTGTTAATGGTGAGTTAGTAAAAGCAGCACCTCGAACTGTCTGTCTTTGTTTAGCTGCGGCCTTCGCAGCTACGTCAGCACTAGCATTGCCCTGTGAGATAGAATCAAGGTTGTTAGTGTGTGCTTATATTTACAGTCAGTAATTTGGGTAGCAACACAGCATTAAGAAGTTCAGCAACAAGGGTGTGATGAGCAATAGGTTTATCTGTGGATGTTAGGAATTTTCATTTGCCCAAAGGCGGCCAAAATCATGTGCCACTCCCCACATATATCTGCTCTCTGTAAAAATGTTCAGTTTTGTCTTGCATATTTACATGCTTCTGACAGTACGACTAACTCTGCTGTCTGTGCAGAGTAATGTGTGGGAGTGGGTTTGCCATAATTGTGTCATGCAAGGCTATGATTGCAAAACCTGCTAGATTTTTACCAGTTGCTGGGTTTCTTGAGGCTGAGCTGTCCACAAACAGTTCCAGATCTGCATTGGTCAAAAGTGTAACTTTTAAATCTGGCCTGGTTATTACTGCAACACAGTCATGCAGCTTTCCATCATTTGGAGTTGGGAGGAGATTAGCAGAGTTAATGACAATGCATCTTGTAACTGTGATGTTTGGCATGTCAAGCCGCACAGTGTTGTACCTCAGTCACCTTGCTGCTGAAAGATTGGATGTTTTTTGTTTGAGCAGAATTATTGACACTTAATGTGGAAGTCAGGTCAGCGTAACCAACAATGTCACATAATGCTATCACAGCCTTTTCTGCAGCTGCTCTAGGGCAGTAACGGCAGGAATGGTTTGAAGCGCGTCAATTTGTTTGGGTGAGAGGGTTTTGCCCTCTGCTGTGATCACATGACCCAGGAAGATGACCTTGCAAACTTGCAAGCTTGCAAACCAAATCAACTGTCAGACTTGGAACATTTGGTGCATGTGCGTGGGTTGCAGCATTTACTGCTTGCAAAT
>NW_023339984.1:1364768-1364956 GCF_004916995.1 Morone saxatilis | reverse complement strand
TTATTTTTTGAAATTTCAAAAATGTTACTTTTTTTGCCAGGACGGTCCCCAGGTGCTACGTGAAAAGTTTTGTGCAAATCGGACAAAGCGTGTAGGAGGAACACAAAAAAGTAATTAATAACATTTCGCGCTCTAACTAAAAAAAATTATAGGCGGAAGTGGGCGGGGCCTATATGGGGAGATTCAGC